>NW_012284356.1:0-6487 GCF_000151885.1 Dipodomys ordii
AACCTTAATCTTTTGCTCCCTCAGCGATTGCTTTAATTTTGGGATAATCTCGCCAACACTGTCTCCTAATATCACTCATTCCTAGCGGTGAACCGCCAGACCCAACCAAACAGTCAAACAAACTGGAGGTATTCTATTTGGGCAGGAGAGAACAGCCTTTCCATGAGCCTATTCCTAGGGTCTCCCCTTCCTCCAGATGCCTTGAAGGGGCATGTGCTCCCTCCTACAGCAGGTCTGCCACTCTGCCCAAACCCGCACTGACCACAATGGCCTCTTGCCAGCTGGACATTGCATGTCCAAGTTGGATTTCTGTTGTCTCCAAGTTCTGTGGTTGAGGAGATTCTAGGCAGGTTCCTGTGCCATCAGTGCGCCAGGTTGAAGACTCTGCCATGCCAACGAGCAAGGTTATACCTACAAGAACGCCAAATGTGCAGTTGGACAATCCTGGTGTCTGCTTGGGCTCTGGCTTCCCTGGATTTGCAGTGTTACATAACCTTCAGATTTCCCATGCAAGAGACAGCATTTAATTGCTCATAAACAGCACCAAATGATCCTGGTCCATCTATTGCAATCTTTAGCAGTTTCTCCCAAACAGCATGGGACTCTCTGGTGCAACCAGTTTTAGAGGGATATTTCTGGGTAGCAAGCAAGTCTAGCTTTTCTTCTGGAAGCCAGCAGACTACTAATATAGGCTCATCATCTGCCACCTGCCAACCTGGACAACCCTGGCCCTCCCAGCTCCATTGCCTTCTCTGTGTTTAGGGTCCTCCTGAGCTCAGCTTCTCCTACTGGACCTGCCAATTCATTCTGAAAAGAGCCCAGAGAAAACCGTGGCATCAGTTGTTCCCCAGAAGTCAGGCCACAGTTAGGCTTCTGCAGCTGCCAGCCTTGCTCCAAGCATAGCCACCAACAGGATAACACCTTGAAGCTCCACCACAGACCTCTGATGGGTTAAAAAAGAGGCTGTGCTTGTGCTGCCCACAGTCACCAGTTATCAGACTTGGCACAGGGGCATCTGCTTAAGCCACCCCAGTAGGTGCAGGGGCTCTGACATCAAGACAGAGGCAGGCAGATGCACCCATGCAGGCTGACTTTGGAGCAGCTCCTCTTACAGGCGCAGGCCTGGTGGCCATTGAAGCAGAACATGACAATGCAAAAGATGACAGCACACACTAGAAGATAAGCAATGCCCCGTGCTCAGAAACCTGACAGTGGCAGGAAATCAGAGCGAGCGAGAGAGTGAGAGATAGAGGGGGGGTTGGGGCTAGCTCTGCTTACTCTAACTCTGATGGAGTAGCTAGGATCAATCTAAACTTCCTACTATAAACAATCACAAAACTGGAAGCTATGTGAAAATAAATATATGTATATAAATGTATATATGATATAAATATGTAGGCATATATGTATATTCCATATACAATGTGAATATGTAATGTATGTATAAAGTATAGTGTATATATGTATAATGTACAGAGAGAAAAAAAGAAATACAGAGTATTTGAAGGAATAATAACCAATACTTTCCCAATTTTGATTGAAAGCATGAACCCTTCTATGCAGGAATCTACCAGCTCAAAAAAGTCAATCAACATAATTATACACGTCCACACTGACACATTCTAATTAAACAAAGACAGAAAACCCCCCAAAGCCCAGAGACACAACTTATCACACACAAGTGATCGTCAATGATTTCATGATAAATTGCTCATGAAAAACTAGATTAACTATTAGACAGCAAGGGTAACAAATTTAAAGTGCTAAAAAGGACATAACTAAAATGTACCTTTCTAACAAATATACTTTGGCCAAATATAAAAGATGAGCTAAATACCTACAAATGGGTCAGGCCTATAATCTTAACTACTCAGGAAGGTGAATTGTGAGGATGGTGGCTCAAAGCCAGCCTGGGACTTATCCCATCAAGAGGAAGTTGTAGGACACAGCTGTCATTGAGAAAGAGGGAGGCCATGTGTGATGTAATTGCTGGAACAAGACATAGGATAAGGTGGCCATCAAGAATGGAGGCTAAGCCGGGCGCTGGTGGCTCATGCCTATAATCCTAGCTAGTCAGGAGGCTGAGCTCTGAGGATCTCGGTTCAAAGCCAGCCTGGGCAGGAGAGACCGTGAGACTCCTATCTCTAATAAACCACCAGAAAACCGGAAGTGGCGCTGTAGCTCAAGTGGTAGAGCACTCGCCTTGAGCTGAAAAGCTGACGGACAGTGCCCAGAGTTCAAGCCCCACAACCGACAAAAAAAAAAAAAAAGAATGGAGGCTATTAGCTAGTGTCTCTAGAGAAGCAATTTATAAGATGTAAGATGCATTAGTCCTCTAGAAAATGAGAGGATTTTTACCACTGTCCTAGTGGTTTCAGAAATGCCATGCTAATGACCAGAGCAACCTCAAGCCCACCTGGCGTCCTTAGCAACAGTTTTTGAGGCTTAAGAGTTAAAGTGTGAAGGCTGGCAGGCTATGATTGTTCTACTTTTTTTCTGACCTCACACTCTGTTTGATCCATTTCCTCCATGATATCACTATGCCTGGCTGTGATTGTTCCATTGTATGAGGTCATGCAAATTATATAGGAAACCACTGTGCTCCAACCTATGTCAGTTAACAGATCTGGGAGCTCTTCCTTGATGACCGCTGGACTGACTCAAAACAAAATGAATTGTTGTTTGCGGGGACTGATTGTCGTTTGGATTTTGGTATTTCTTTTAACTTTTTCAGGGTTTTCCGTAATTTTCTTTAGGTTATTTTAGGTAGACTTGCTACCTGCCATCATAGCAGAAGGATGGAAGAATACAAAGAATCATCCTCAAGCTCCTTCTATTAGGAGATCATCAAACAATACCTGATGAAAGAGATCATCGACAAAGTTACCTTTGGACAAATGAAGCTTGCCCATCCCCACGTCACAGACAAGGATGTGGCATTGAAAATACTCTGGAAGTGAGAGTGCTCATCATCGGATAAAGAATGAGGTGGACATTTTTAAGATCCACCTCCTGGGGTGGATCTTAAAATCCTGCCACCTATATGATGATGAAGCCAGGAGGCTCTTCACACAAAATGTAAGTGCTGTTCACACCAAAATAGTATCACACACCTAGACCTTAAGTCCAACAACATCCTTTTGGACACCAAATGCAATCTCAAGGTCAGTGGATTTGGTGTAAGCATGTGGCTCACCCTTGGGCAGTTGGTAATGAATGTATGTGCAGCTGTGCTATTCCATTCCCCTGAAATGTTCCTGAAAGAAAGAAATGATGGCCGGTTTCAGGTGGCTTATATCTATAATCCTAGCTAATCGGGAGACTGAGATCTGAGGATCATGGTTCAAAGCCCTCCCAGGCTGGTACTACCGTCTGCACAGACTCATAATGACACCAAAAACTAATTTGAGGAGGGGATGGCAGAGGATAGAGGTGGCTAGCAAAATAACTACCACTATTCTCAAAACAAGCTGCTGAATGTGTGCCCAGGAACAGAGCAGTTCTAGACAAAGGGGAGGAGAGCCCTAATATATATCAAAGATAACTTCACTTGAAAGCCAGAAAGCTATTGATGGGATGGGAGAGATTTCCAAGGGATATACTAAAAAAAGAGTTGTAAGTGGTATCCAAGAATGGAGTTCAAAATACTGTTTGCTCACAAACACCCTCAGTCCAGCCCAGAAGACAGGTGTACCAACTGCCTTAGGTTGCCTCAAGAGGGATTCCAGCCAAGGAGCACCTAGTACTCCACTGAACAACTGGCATTGTAGTTATTAAATCATGCAATTTTTGTGCATTGTATCAGTTTCTTGCACATGCCAAACTCCTTGAATTACAATTGAACTACACCCTTGTCTTTTAAAATGTAGTTTGATTAATTTTATTCCATGTTATTCTTTAAGATGCAGTTTCATTATGTAGCCAAGACTGATCTTAACTTCACAATTCTGCTGCCTAGTCTCTCAAGTGTTTGTATTACAGGTGTGTACCTCCATATCATCCATCATACTATTATCTGCACCTTTCCTTATATTTTAATACTTTATTTTATCCCTTGGCAGTATTGGGGTTTTGATTCAGAAGCTGGTGCTTGGCAAGCAAGTGCTCTACCCCTTGACCCCTGCCCACTATCCTTGCTCTTCATTTTACTTGAGATGAGGTCTTATTGTATTATGTTACTTCGGTCATTATAAGACTGTGATTGTAAGATATTTTTCTGCTGGGAAGCTGACATCAACCTTAGCTAGTTCAAACCATTTTTTGTCTTTTTATATTTTTTGTAAATATATTTTTTTCTTATTATAAAGATGGTACACAGAATGGTTAGAGTTATATGTCATTTTGAAATTCAAAACGCTATTTTAAAAGAGTGACCATGCATATAATAACTAAAATTTATCTCTAGAAAAAAATGACTACCAGTATAAATGTTTTTGGAGGCTAGATCAGGTGCATCTGGTATTGTTCTCACTTCAGCTCTAGACACTGCTACATACTTCCAGACCTCCATGAACTAAATAAAACCAAGTGAAAAATAAAAAGAAAATGATCCTTCAGGGCACAGCTGTGCAAGATTTGAAATACTTTTGTACATTTTATTGACCATTTGTACATTTGTGTGTTGATGAAAAGTGATATAGCAATTATGGTAGAATTTGACACATTCTTCTAACATGGCATAGCATTACTACATGACCCAACGATGAGCAATGAAATTGCTCATTTCATACTCAAAAAAAACTAATAGCTCATATGCCAATGATAACTTCAGCAATGTTCACAATAGTCAGGGCTTGGAAACACCTGAAGTGTCTATCAGGTGAATAGGTTTATAAAATATGAGTCATGCATAAATTATGACTCATCCAAAAAAGGCTGCAATTAATATCTGTCTGTCATAGATGGACACAAAAATAATCTATTTATGTGAGATATATTGACTAAAGCATTTCATAAGAGAAAATGGAAGATTAAAAGTTTCTGGTACAGGTCATTTGGGGTGATTATTACTCAATGATTGTGTGGATTCCATAAATATTGAAAAGAAAGTTCACAAACAGAGGTAATGGTTACAAAGTAGTATGCATATAATTAATGTAACTGAATTTTATACCTGCCTAGCAAGCATGAGTCACTGCTTTCAACCCCTGCATATCAAAAACAAAAACCAAAAAACCCTAAATCTTCTGTCTGTTACCAACCTTGAGAGGTAGGTGCTCTTCTATTGTTATGATTGTATTCCTCAGAAGATCTCTGGTGGATCTCTAATGGTATTCATGCTTTCACACATAATCCATCATTTGAATATTGATGTTGAGTTTTAAAGGATAATTTGTGTATTAAAACGAGGGCAATTCATGCAGTTATAACTCAAGATGCTAAAGTAGGAAGATCCCTATTCAGTCAAAAGTGCATAGAGAGATCATTTCTAAATCCCATTACTACATGCTGAAAATGGAGGGACAATTATTTGTTAACAATTACAAGTGAGAGATATGAGTGAGAGATCACATTGCATTTTGGTCATTTCAGTTTGTATTTAATATTTACATGAATTTATAAAATTTTCCTTTTACCTTTACTCTCACTATGCCATTTTGAAACTGTGTAGTTTGTTTTGGTTTGCTGCATTTAAAAGAAATATAGTTTTCCTATGTATCATACTAAACATTTTTTTCTGTATTACAATTTATTATTTATTTTTGAAATTTTTTGTGTTTCTTTTTTTCTCCAACTAGGGACTGGCCACTGTCTCAGAGATTTTGCTCAGTTCTACCAATTGAGCCACATCTCAACTTCCGGCTTCTTTCTTTTTTGAATTGTTTCATGAAAATCCCAGCACAACTAAGGAGACTGAAGTATGTGGATCTTGGTTTGAAGCCAGTCTGAGCAGCAAAGTCTGAGGGTCCTTTATTTTTTTGCCATTGGTTGTGAGGCCTGGACCCTGAGCCTAGGGGCTGTCCCTCAGCATTCCAGTTTAAGATTAGCGCTGTATAATTTTAGCTGCAACACCTTACCCGGCTTTTTTCTGTTTCTGTGCTTCTGAGGAAGCAAACCCAGGGCCTCATGTATCAAGGCAAAGACTCTACCACTGAGCCAACTCCCGAGCGAGATTCCTATCTCCAATTAATCACCAAAATGCTGGGGGTAGTAGAACTGTAGCCTGGGTAAAACAGGGCAAGTTCAAGCCCTAGTACTGATAATTACACACACAAGTCTCATGCACTTTCTTGCTATGGCTGGCTTTGAACTGCGGCCCTTAGATTTTAGCCTCCTGTGTAACTAGGTTTATAGGTATGAACAACCAGCCTATGACTTATTTTAATATATTTAATCAGGTCTTGTCTTCAATCTCAATGCTTTTTATTGTGGTCAGTAGACTCGATCTCTGAGACTTATTGCTATTTATTACCTATTTTTAAGGAGTGTAGGGGTTGAATTCTGGGCCTGACTGCTGTCTTTGAGCTTTTCAGCTTAAGGCGAAAGC
>NW_012284357.1:0-1352 GCF_000151885.1 Dipodomys ordii
GTGCATTCCTCCAAGCTCTGGTGGCTCACTCCTGTAATCCTAGCTACTCAGGATGCTGAGACCTGAGGATCACAGTTAAGTGCCAGCCCGGGGAAGACAAACCATGAGACCCTTAGCTCCAATAAATCACAAGAAAAACAAAAATGGCACTGTGGCTCAAGCAGTAGAGTGCTAGCCTGGAGCGAAAAAGCACAGGGAAAGCCCAGTTCAAGCCCCACAACTGACAAAAAAAAAGTATGCATTCAAAGATAATGGGATATCTATAATGTAATTAGCTTGGAAAAGGGAAAGGAAAAGTTACTGCAGATTTCAGGTTTATTTGGAATTTTAAGCCTTATCAATAATTTTCTTTAAGAACTGGGAAGTTGAAAATGACTTTAGAATATGAAAATATGTTAAGCTGGGTGGTTCACATGTGTTAATCCTAGCTACTCAGCAAAACTATCTATAATTAATAATGAAAATGCAGGAAATCATTTGTATTTCAAGTAGTAAATGCGAGCCTTGAAGGAAAACCAAAAAATGAATAAGGCTCTGAGTTTGTGAAACTGAACTAGCACACACACACACACACACACACACACACACACACACACACACAAACATGCATGCTTATGTGCAAGGTATGTTGAATGAAATAAGTCAGTCTCAGAAAGAGAAATGGGGTGTGTGTCCCCAAAAGAAAAAAGCAAAACAGACACATCCATTGTCATGTATATCTGATCAATCTGCCTAAAGTAGAGTACACATAGAAGTAAAATTTTATGGTGTAACCTCTTTCACCAACTAACAGAATCAAATATGAACAGTACAAAGATGAATCATATATTGTCTCAGTGGGGTAGGTGTTAAAGGAGAATTGAAAAGAGGCAAAGGAATAGGGAGTAGATGGTTGAGAAAATACAATGTTAAGATTCAATGTACATATGTGAAAATGGAACTAGGAATGAAAGGGGATGGGTGGGGTTTTTATAGATTGGAGGAGTTGATGGAAACTGTAACAAAGTCCAAGAAGCATTGTCCAAACCAATTGATACATTGTACGACTGTTTAAGAAATTTATCCATGGGGCCTATAATCCTAATTACTCAGGAGGTTAAGAACTGAGGATTGTGGTTTGAAGGCAGTCATGCCAGAAAAGTTCATGAGACTCTTATCTCCAACAAACTACTGAGAATAGGCTAGAAAAGGTGCTGTGGCTCAAGTTTTACAGGACTAACCTTCATCACAGGGAGGTTCTGGAACAGCACTCAGATCTTGAATTAACGTGAAGGACAGGCACAGAAAATGAAAAAATAAAAACAAAAATCTTAATTTTTATATTTTTGAAAATTACGAGAAAATCTATGTTC
>NW_012284358.1:0-1873 GCF_000151885.1 Dipodomys ordii
TAGGTGAAAGTAGGACAAGTGAGGAGATACATTAAAATGTCTAACTTGGTGCCCTTTCAGGTATTAGAAAAGAATGAAAGGAGGCTGAGAAAACGCCATCACAATTGAGATGCAGCCTGCACCAGCAGCAGTTAAGCTGCAAAAGTTTGCCTTAGAACAATTTATCAGACCTGAGCCTTGGCTCCTGTCCCCCAGTTTGCCTGACAGCTAACCATACATGGGTGCACGCTGCCTCAGCTTGACCACCTCCACAGCCCTTGCAGGCTGGACGCTGGCCTACAGCCAAGATTACAAAGAAAGGTAGCTGAACAGACGTTTCATGGAATGATTCTTTTTTCTGCAATAGTTAGATTTATCTATGTGTACATAACTGAACAGTTTAGGTGGACTCTATAACTATAAACTATGTAGTTATGGCCCGATTTGCTTTTCTCTGTTTGCTGACACTTCCTTCATGGCCCATCTATCGATGGCATCCCCTCAAGGCTCAGGAACAGAAGACAAGAAAACTGGGATAGAAAAATTAAGAGGTATGCTAAAATAATTGATTGGGGTTTTCATGAGAACACATACTTTTGTTTTCTCTGAGGTGATCTAAATTGATGTCATAACCAAATTATGAGCTTAAAACATCCTATGCTCATAAACATAGTTGCATGTAGATATAGTTTTCTTTATATTTCAAAGGCAGTTAGAAATAACTCAGTTGTGTTTGACTAATACATATTTTAAACCAACTCATCATTATCTTGTTATCTTGTTATGAAATGGAAAACTAAAACACAAGTATACAATGTTTCTTCCAGGTATAAATAATAAATGCCTCATAAATAACAGCAGAAGAAAGAAAAAATATGAAAGGGAAAGGTTGTATTCAGGAACATATCAAATTTTGTGATATCAAAGAGTGCATTCCTCCAAGCTCTGGTGGCTCACTCCTGTAATCCTAGCTACTCAGGATGCTGAGACCTGAGGATCACAGTTAAGTGCCAGCCCGGGGAAGACAAACCATGAGACCCTTAGCTCCAATAAATCACAAGAAAAACAAAAATGGCACTGTGGCTCAAGCAGTAGAGTGCTAGCCTGGAGCGAAAAAGCACAGGGAAAGCCCAGTTCAAGCCCCACAACTGACAAAAAAAAGTATGCATTCAAAGATAATGGGATATCTATAATCTAATTAGCTTGGAAAAGGGAAAGGAAAAGTTACTGCAGATTTCAGGTTTATTTGGAATTTTAAGCCTTATCAATAATTTTCTTTAAGAACTGGGAAGTTGAAAATGACTTTAGAATATGAAAATATGTTAAGCTGGGTGGTTCACATGTGTTAATCCTAGCTACTCAGCAAAATTATCTATAATTAATAATGAAAATGCAGGAAATCATTTGTATTTCAAGTAGTAAATGCGAGCCTTGAAGGAAAACCAAAAAATGAATAAGGCTCTGAGTTTGTGAAACTGAACTAGCACACACAAACACACACACACACACACACACAAACATGCATGCTTATGTGCAAGGTATGTTGAATGAAATAAGTCAGTCTCAGAAAGAGAAATGGGGTGTGTGTCCCCAAAAGAAAAAAGCAAAACAGACACATCCATTGTCATGTATATCTGATCAATCTGCCTAAAGTAGAGTACACATAGAAGTAAAATATTATGGTGAAACCTCTTTCACCAACTAACAGAATCAAATATGAACAGTACAAAGATGAATCATATATTGTCTCAGTGGGGTAGGTGTTAAAGGAGAATTGAAAAGAGGCAAAGGAATAGGGAGTAGATGGTTGAGAAAATACAATGTTAAGATTCAATGTACATATGTGAAAATGGAACTAGGAATGAAAGGGGATGGGTGGGGTTTTTATAGATTG
>NW_012284359.1:0-1652 GCF_000151885.1 Dipodomys ordii
GGCCCGATTGCTTTTTCTCTGTTGCTGACACTTCCTTCATGGCATCCCCTCAAGGCTCAGGAACAGAAGACAAGAAAACTGGGATAGAAAAATTAAGAGGTATGCTAAAATAATTGATTGGGGTTTTCATGAGAACACATACTTTTGTTTTCTCTGAGGTGATCTAAATTGATGTCATAACCAAATTATGAGCTTAAAACATCCTATGCTCATAAACATAGTTGCATGTAGATATAGTTTTCTTTATATTTCAAAGGCAGTTAGAAATAACTCAGTTGTGTTTGACTAATACATATTTTAAACCAACTCATCATTATCTTGTTATCTTGTTATGAAATGGAAAACTAAAACACAAGTATACAATGTTTCTTCCAGGTATAAATAATAAATGCCTCATAAATAACAGCAGAAGAAAGAAAAAATATGAAAGGGAAAGGTTGTATTCAGGAACATATCAAATTTTGTGATATCAAAGAGTGCATTCCTCCAAGCTCTGGTGGCTCACTCCTGTAATCCTAGCTACTCAGGATGCTGAGACCTGAGGATCACAGTTAAGTGCCAGCCCGGGGAAGACAAACCATGAGACCCTTAGCTCCAATAAATCACAAGAAAAACAAAAATGGCACTGTGGCTCAAGCAGTAGAGTGCTAGCCTGGAGCGAAAAAGCACAGGGAAAGCCCAGTTCAAGCCCCACAACTGACAAAAAAAAAGTATGCATTCAAAGATAATGGGATATCTATAATGTAATTAGCTTGGAAAAGGGAAAGGAAAAGTTACTGCAGATTTCAGGTTTATTTGGAATTTTAAGCCTTATCAATAATTTTCTTTAAGAACTGGGAAGTTGAAAATGACTTTAGAATATGAAAATATGTTAAGCTGGGTGGTTCACATGTGTGAATCCTAGCTACTCAGCAAAATTATCTATAATTAATAATGAAAATGCAGGAAATCATTTGTATTTCAAGTAGTAAATGCGAGCCTTGAAGGAAAACCAAAAAATGAATAAGGCTCTGAGTTTGTGAAACTGAACTAGCACACACACACACACACACACACACACACACACAAACATGCATGCTTATGTGCAAGGTATGTTGAATGAAATAAGTCAGTCTCAGAAAGAGAAATGGGGTGTGTGTCCCCAAAAGAAAAAAGCAAAACAGACACATCCATTGTCATGTATATCTGATCAATCTGCCTAAAGTAGAGTACACATAGAAGTAAAATTTTATGGTGTAACCTCTTTCACCAACTAACAGAATCAAATATGAACAGTACAAAGATGAATCATATATTGTCTCAGTGGGGTAGGTGTTAAAGGAGAATTGAAAAGAGGCAAAGGAATAGGGAGTAGATGGTTGAGAAAATACAATGTTAAGATTCAATGTACATATGTGAAAATGGAACTAGGAATGAAAGGGGATGGGTGGGGTTTTTATAGATTGGAGGAGTTGATGGAAACTGTAACAAAGTCCAAGAAGCATTGTCCAAACCAATTGATACATTGTACGACTGTTTAAGAAATTTATCCATGGGGCCTATAATCCTAATTACTCAGGATGTTAAGAACTGAGGATTGTGGTTTGAAGGCAGTCATGCCAGAAAAGTTCATGAGACTCTTATCTCCAACAAACTACTGAGAATAGGCTAGA
>NW_012284360.1:0-1304 GCF_000151885.1 Dipodomys ordii
TCATTTGTTTTTTCCCTTCCCATCCACAAACTATACCAACATCAAATACAGTAAAAACAGGGGTTGTACAGTGAGGGCGGGACATAAAAAGCAACAAAGAAATCATCTTATAAATACGTTAGAAATAATACGTTAGAAAGACTTGGAAAAAATTATATTAAGTGAATTAAGCCAGGCCCAAAGAAACATAAGTTCCATGGTTTCCCTTATTTACAATAACTAGTATATGTCTGAGAAAAGCTGAAACAGTCAGACAAGTTGATGTTAGGCAAAATGCACCCCAAGATAAGGACTCCCTAGAATTTCTTACATAACAATTCATTAACGGTCTCTGCTATTTTCAAATTATGAATCTGAAATTAAACACAATCAGGTTTTCTGTTTTAACTCTGGGATGTACTTCAACATAAGATGGTGTAACTCTTTTAGCTACACCCTTTCTGATGAACATACAATTTTAACAATCCTGCTGGAGATCAAGTGATTTTGCATGAGAGAAGTAAGTTAGAGGCAGAGTGTGACATTGTGAACCTTTGCAATTTTCCCGGTCTTCAACTTGAGGTGAAAGTAGGAAAGTTTTCTCTGTATACACTACGTGGTCATTAAATGTCTTTATCTGAAGATATGATATAGTGGGCCATTGGAACTAGAAAATGTGTTGGATCTGACTCTAATGATGCAAAATTCACCCTTAGAAGATATACTTGGTTGGTTTCTAGTAAATTACTCCTGTAATACAAGCAATTTAGATCGCTGAGATAGTAATATAATTTAAAATCATTCCTAGCAGGGAAGCCTGTGAGATTCTTATCGCCAATTAATCAGCAGAATCATGTAAATGGAGCTGTGGATCAAGTTGTTCAGTGTACTCTTAAAAAGCAAAAGTCAATTACAAAGCCCAGTTCAAGTATTAGTTTTGGCACACACACACACACACACACACAAACACACAAAACCTTTATATCCTATGTGCTTAGAAACAACCCAGTATTGTACATTTAAGTATTTTTAACTTAAGAAAATGTATTCATTGACCCCTGATAGAAGATGAAGTAAATAAATTAACAGGGGTAGACACTGGTGGCTCATGTCAGTTTAAAGCCCAAATGGACAGAAAGTTCTGTGAAACTCTTATCTCTATTAACTACCCCAAAGCTCAAGTGGGATTGGAACTCAAGTGGTAGAGTGCTAACCTTGAGCAAAAAAAAAGCTCAAGGAGAGTGTCCAGACACTGATTTTAAGCCCGAGGATCACCAACCAACACTCCTCTATAAAAAGTTAGTTTGTTTCTGAATGTTTGTTTA
>NW_012284361.1:0-1667 GCF_000151885.1 Dipodomys ordii
TAATATGTTTTTTTAATGTGAAATACCATACAGAGGGGTTACAATTACATGAGCAAGGAAATGAATACATTTCTTATTAAGTATTGTTGACTCCTGCTTAATTTCCCCTTACTATCCCTGCCCCCCACATTCCCCCACCTCCCCGCCAAAGTTGTAAAGGTTTTTTTTTCCCACATAACATCTTGTACATCTCATTGTTGCAATGGGTCCACCTGTATCCCTATCTAAATAATTTGTTTTTTCCCTTCCCATCCACAAACTATACCAACATCAAATACAGTAAAAACAGGGGTTGTACAGTGAGGGCGGGACATAAAAAGCAACAAAGAAATCATCTTATAAATACGTTAGAAATAATACGTTAGAAAGACTTGGAAAAAATTATATTAAGTGAATTAAGCCAGGCCCAAAGAAACATAAGTTCCATGGTTTCCCTTATTTACAATAACTAGTATATGTCTGAGAAAAGCTGAAACAGTCAGACAAGTTGATGTTAGGCAAAATGCACCCCAAGATAAGGACTCCCTAGAATTTCTTACATAACAATTCATTAACGGTCTCTGCTATTTTCAAATTATGAATCTGAAATTAAACACAATCAGGTTTTCTGTTTTAACTCTGGGATGTACTTCAACATAAGATGGTGTAACTCTTTTAGCTACACCCTTTCTGATGAACATACAATTTTAACAATCCTGCTGGAGATCAAGTGATTTTGCATGAGAGAAGTAAGTTAGACGCAGAGTGTGACATTGTGAACCTTTGCAATTTTCCCGGTCTTCAACTTGAGGTGAAAGTAGGAAAGTTTTCTCTGTATACACTACGTGGTCATTAAATGTCTTTATCTGAAGATATGATATAGTGGGCCATTGGAACTAGAAAATGTGTTGGATCTGACTCTAATGATGCAAAATTCACCCTTAGAAGATATACTTGGTTGGTTTCTAGTAAATTACTCCTGTAATATAAGCAATTTAGATCGCTGAGATAGTAATATAATTTAAAATCATTCCTAGTAGGGAAGCCTGTGAGATTCTTATCGCCAATTAATCAGCAGAATCATGTAAATGGAGCTGTGGATCAAGTTGTTCAGTGTACTCTTAAAAAGCAAAAGTCAATTACAAAGCCCAGTTCAAGTATTAGTTTTGGCACACACACACACACACACACACACACACACACATAAATACACACACACACAAACACACAAAACCTTTATATCCTATGTGCTTAGAAACAACCCAGTATTGTACATTTAAGTATTTTTAACTTAAGAAAATGTATTCATTGACCCCTGATAGAAGATGAAGTAAATAAATTAACAGGGGTAGACACTGGTGGCTCATGTCAGTTCAAAGCCCAAATGGACAGAAAGTTCTGTGAAACTCTTATCTCTATTAACTACCCCAAAGCTCAAGTGGGATTGGAACTCAAGTGGTAGAGTGCTAACCTTGAGCAAAAAAAAAAGCTCAAGGAGAGTGTCCAGACACTGATTTTAAGCCCGAGGATCACCAACCAACACCCTCCAATAAAAAGTTAGTTTGTTTCTGAATGTTTGTTTAGAATGTTATCATAAAATATAAACTGCATTTTCCCTAGCAGATTTCTATGCTATAACAAAGCATCAGAGATCACTTGGTGTGTATTAAATATTTAATTTGCTGGCT
>NW_012284362.1:0-1619 GCF_000151885.1 Dipodomys ordii
TCACTGAATCTTTTATGCTAATTTAACACTTTATCTCTTGATCCTCAGCTTGACTTTTGGCTATGTGGTGGTTAGCTGCAGGTAAGATTCTCATGGATTTTTGTGCTAATATTGGCCTCAAAATCTGACCCACAGTTCACACCTTCCTGTATAGCTAGGATTATGGATACTTTTGTATACTCATTTATTTAGTCATGCTTGTAGATCACTATGCTTCTTAACCATCAAATATATTTCATTAATATTTTCTACTTAACAACGTTCCATATTTTCATACGCTTATTAGTGTGTTTTCTATAATAGTTGTGGAGATCTATTCATATATCTACTTTTTGCCACATCCGTAAGTTTGTTTTGTTGGATCAGTCTCTACCCATCCTCTCTGTTTCCTTTCCTCTCTCTTTTCATTCTCTTTTTTTAGTTAATAACCTTTTTTTATTTTGAAAATACCGTACAGAGGGGTTACAATTACATGAGCAAGGTAATGAGTACATTTCTTATCAAGCATTGTTGCCTCCTCCTTAGTTTCCATTTACCATCCCTCCCCTCTCAGCTCTTCCTCGACCCCCACTCCCGCCAAAGTTGTAACGTTCGTTTTTGACATAATGTCTTGTACATCTCATTGTTGCAGTGGGTCCCCCTGTATCCCTATTTAAACTATTTGATTTTTCCCTTTCCCTCCCCAAATTATACCAACATCAAATACAGTGAAAACAGTGGTTATTCCGTGGGGGAGGGAAATGCAAAGCAACAAAAAAGGGAGGGACATGCAAAGCAACAAAAAACATCTTATAAATATGTTAGAAACAATAGCAAGAAAGAAAAACAATTTGAGTCCTTAGCTTGGGTTCATTTCGCCTAACATCAACTCTTTCCTCTACTTTCTCTAAATTGCTTTAGAATTTCAAGAATGGATTTATATCATAAAAATACACTTTAAATGTGTATCATGATGCATTGGATGTGTGGAGTTCTATTTCAGGAAAATATAGATTTACAATTGTTTGCTTAGCCATAGTTGTACATATTTTAAACATATTCTTGTTTAATACCTTTAAAATATTATACATACAAAATTATATATGTATACTTTGTATGATACCAATAAATTCTACATCTCTTGATATTAAGTAAATATTCAATGTCCAATATTTTAATTGTATAAGAAATACATTATTCATTATTAAATGGACTGAATTATCAGATTCTCTTCTAGACTTGACTATTTAAAACACATGGTCACCTAATGGCAGGTCTTCCTTCCATCTTCTATTGCTCATTTTGCATTTCTTCTGACAGTTTTATTTCTAATATGTGAGTGATTGTGGACTAACAATGGACTTCTATTGCTTTACATTTTTTGTCTGTGGTGGGGCTTGAACTCTGGGCCTGGGTACTCTGCATGAGCTTTTCAGATCATGGTTAGCATCTAGTACTTGAGCCACAGTGCCACTTTGGTTTTCTGATGGTTTATTGGAATTAGATTTTCAGGAACTTTCCTGTGCGTGATGGCTTTGAACTGCAATGCTCAGATCTTAGCCTCCTGAGTAGCCAGTTTTGCCAGCAGCACCTGGCTGTTTTGAATTGGAATTGGCAATTGAATTGAAAATATAACTATG
>NW_012284363.1:0-3067 GCF_000151885.1 Dipodomys ordii
TCCTTTGTCTTTATTGGTCATGCAACACAATCACTACATTCTATCACAAATCATATTTGGAGTTGCATTCACAGTAGCTGTTCTGTTGTCTTAGCCAAAACTGTAACTGGGGTTCTGCCTTCAAGATCAGTTACCTAATGAGAAGGATGAGATGGCTGCTGGTATCATGGCTCTAATGGCATCATTCACATATGCATTCTGATCCAGGTGATGACTTTATGTGTACTCTAACTAGGGAATTCTCCCTTCATTGGCACAGACACACATTCAGCATAGGGCCACATCATCTTCTTGTGTAACAAGGGCTCCCTTATTGCTTTCTATTCTGTCTTGGGATAACTGGTTTCCTGGCCCTGGCCAGCTTCACTGTGGCTTTCTTGGCCAGGAACCTTCCTGGCACATTCAGTGAAGCCACGTCCCTGACCATCAGCATGCTGGTCTTCTGCAGTCTCTGGATCACTTTCCTGCATGTCTACCAAAATGCCAAGGAGAAAGTTATGGTGGCTACAGAGGTCTTCTCCATTTTGGTTTCCAGTGCAAGACTCTTAGGCTACATCTTTGCCCTCAAGTGCTACATCATCTTGTTAAGGGTAGATAGAAATTTTCTGGCTGGCTTTCTGGGGCAAAGGACAAACAGGGTGGAATATTTCCTCCATAATTAATAATTAATTTACCCTAGAAGGTCTAGGATAAATCTACATTCCTTTTTTCATCTGATATTAGTTTATACATTTGGAATCACCTCAATGTGTGACTCTTCATCTTTTCTCTAGTGATGGTCAATTACAAGTTTAGCCAAAGCCATCTAAATTTGAAATTTATTACATATAAATTTTAGTTCTTTCTAGTTACTCTGCAATTATTCCAGCTTACCCACTAGTGTATTTTATATGTTGACTTGTGTTCTAATTTTGCTTTCTTAATCATTCGCCTAAAATTTCTTTTTTTGTGCCAGTCTTTAGGGCTTTAACTTTAAGCCTGTTATTATCCCTGAATCTTTTATGCTAAATTTAACACTTTATCTCTTGATCCACAGCTTGACTTTTGGCTATGTGGTGGTTAGCTGCAGGTAAGATTCTCATGGATTTTTGTGCTAATATTGGCCTCAAAATCTGACCCACAGTTCACACCTTCCTGTATAGCTAGGATTATGGATACTTTTGTATACTCATTTATTTAGTCATGCTTGTAGATCACTATGCTTCTTAACCATCAAATATATTTCATTAATATTTTCTACTTAACAACGTTCCATATTTTCATACGCTTATTAGTGTGTTTTCTATAATAGTTGTGGAGATCTATTCATATATCTACTTTTTGCCACATCCGTAAGTTTGTTTTGTTGGATCAGTCTCTACCCATCCTCTCTGTTTCCTTTCCTCTCTCTTTTTATTTTCTTTTTTTAGTTAATAACCTTTTTTTATTTTGAAAATACCGTACAGAGGGGTTACAATTACATGAGCAAGGTAATGAGTACATTTCTTATCAAGCATTGTTGCCTCCTCCTTAGTTTCCATTTACCATCCCTCCCCTCTCAGCTCTTCCTCGACCCCCACTCCAGCCAAAGTTGTAAAGTTCGTTTTTGACATAATGTCTTGTACATCTCATTGTTGCAGTGGGTCCACCTGTATCCCTATTTAAACTATTTGATTTTTCCCTTTCCCTCCCCAAATTATACCAACATCAAATACAGTGAAAACAGTGGTTATTCCGTGGGGGAGGGAAATGCAAAGCAACAAAAAAGGGAGGGACATGCAAAGCAACAAAAAAACATCTTATAAATATGTTAGAAACAATAGCAAGAAAGAAAAACAATTTGAGTCCTTAGCTTGGGTTCATTTCGCCTAACATCAACTCTTTCCTCTACTTTCTCTAAATTGCTTTAGAATTTCAAGAATGGATTTATATCATAAAAATACACTTTAAATGTGTATCATGATGCATTGGATGTGTGGAGTTCTATTTCAGGAAAATATAGATTTACAATTGTTTGCTTAGCCATAGTTGTACATATTTTAAACATATTCTTGTTTAATACCTTTAAAATATTATACATACAAAATTATATATGTATACTTTGTATGATACCAATAGATTCTACATCTCTTGATATTAAGTAAATATTCACTTAAGTAAATTATGTTCACTTAAGTAAATTAAGTAAATATTTACTTAATATCAAGAGATGTAGAATCTATTGGTATCATACAAAGTATGACATATATAATTTTGTATGTATAATGTATAATGTACATAATGAATATATTATTTTGTATGTATACATCTCTTGATATTAAGTAAATATTCAATGTCCAATATTTTAATTGTATAAGAAATGCATTATTCATTATTAAATGGTCTGAATTATCAGATTCTCTTCTAGACTTGACTATTTAAAACACATGGTCACCTAATGGCAGGTCTTCCTTCCATCTTCTATTGCTCATTTTGCATTTCTTCTGACAGTATTATGTCTAATATGTGAGTGATTGTGGACTAACAATGGACTTCTATTGCTTTACATTTTTTGTCTGTGGTGGGGCTTGAACTCTGGGCCTGGGTACTCTCCATGAGCTTTTCAGATCATGGTTAGCATTCTAGTACTTGAGCCACAGTGCCACTTTGGTTTTCTGATGGTTTATTAGAGATTAGATTTTCAGGAACTTTCCTGTGCATGATGGCTTTGAACTGCAATGCTCAGATCTTAGCCTCCTGAGTAGCCAGTTTTGGCAGCAGCACCTGGCTGTTTTGAATTGGAATTGGCAATTGAATTGAAAATATAACTATGTATTGAATTGGAAATATAACTATGTATTGGCAAAAATCTTTGTATTTCTTTTCCTTTTAAATGGAATACTACTTAGCAAATATTTCTATATCATTAGTAATTGTATAAAAAGATGGTTAAAATACTTCAGTTTCTATTGAAGTTCATGTTTGTCTTCTCTGGATTTTAATAATTGCATCAATAGATTGGATTACTGTTGCTATGTAAAACACTGATTACTCATTCAGTGGCAAGCAATTAACTCTCATCAAAAAATGAGTTCCCCACATGAGTTCC
>NW_012284364.1:0-3185 GCF_000151885.1 Dipodomys ordii
ACTGTAGAGTTTTGCCTATATTCTGCTATAAATCAAACAGATTTCCCAAATGCCTAACCAACCCAGAAATTTCTAAAACAAAAGATTACTACATTGGAAAAAAGTGAATCTGATATCTAAACTTTTGCCACTCTGTTATCCAAAACTATTCTAAAATGAAAATGATGAAATAAAATATGAAAATGCAATGTAAAATAAATAACATAAATATTAATAATAAAAAGGGAAGTAATTTGTTAATGGAACTGAAACTATTTTTGACAAATTTCAGACACAACAGTGATTAGATAACTCTTTTTCTCAACTATAGCAAGTGTAATGAAAGGGATTATATGAACCATAGCCAGCAAATAATCCTTAAAGCCAAGGGGAAAGTATGTAAGTATTTACATATCAACGAATAATTAGAGATCAACAAAAGGACCACAGAGAAATTATGTCTGTATAATATCAATTAATGAAGTCGTTACTATAGTTGCTCAATGGGGCACTAGTGAAAGAGGCAATAAAAACACTTAATTCAGTTTGAAAAACAACAATATAAAGTTCTTTCACATAAAAAGAGTGGAATTAAACAGATTAGAGAAAAACATAAAATGATTAGACTATATTTCCAGATGTCACATTATTAGAATGGTTAAAGGGAATTATCTAGAGAATAGGACAAAACGTGTTAAGAACTCTGATTACATAAATATGCAGTGTTAAGAATAATTACACAAATTTGGAACAAAAATTCAACTTTCTATGTTCAAATTTGGTCTAACAGAAAATGATTTTGACATTATGCGTTTATCAACAATGTAGTTAAGAGTTTATAGATAATGGTACTCTAAAGTGAGTGATTTCAATAGTTTATATTATGGATACCTTGAATTGGGAAGATGCTAAGATATGTGCACTGCTAATGAATAGTATAGTGTAATTGGAAGTCTATTTAGATGAGTTTAAATATATTTCAGTAAATGAGAAATCACAAAAATGCAGAAAAATATACTTGATTTCCTAAGGAGGCAGAGAAAACCTATAAAGCACCAAATTAAATGAGTAGACAAAAAGCTTAAGAAGTTTAATTGCAAGAACCACACAAATAGAAAACTTACAGATATGCATACTTTTATCAGTAGATAAATGATCAGTTTCAATAGCAATTATCAAATGCAATAATTAAAACACAGCCACAGTGAATTGGATGACAAGGACAAACATTTGTGGCTATACAAGAAAGTACATTTTGTTAAAAAGGTACAAGATTTGGAAAAAAAATAATTTCTACAACTCTTAGACTCTTAGCTATTCATGAATAGCTCAGGGTCACAATTAAAATACAAATAGGACAAATATGTTCATGAGACTTTCTAGGATTCTTTAGCTAGGGTTGTGACTAAATAGAACAATGGCTTTGACAAAAAGCAGCTCATTTATGGAGCCCAGGCCTTGAGTTCAAGTCCAGGAATAGCACAAAATGAAAAACAAAGGTATAGAGGAAGGGAGGGAGGAAGAAAAAAAGAAGGAAGGAAGGAAGCAAGCAAGGAAGGAAGAAAGCAGGGAAGGTGGGAAAGATAGATTATTTCCAGATTTCTATGTGGATGTTCAAAATTTGGGCTGGCTGCTATTCTTGGATGCTTTGCAGGCTCGGGAAAGTGGGCCATCTGTGGGAATGACTTGCAGAATTAAGGTAAAAAGGTGGGGAACCTATTGAGTTGTTTGCCAACCATTTCAATGAGGAGCAGGGCTGGGGGAATCAGGCCTATGATCCCATCTCCTTCGAGTTTCTTCAGAAGGTGCCATGGGTGCTGGGTGTGGCTCAGTAATCCCAGGAGAAGCTGCTGTGTGATTGATAGGTATGTTTTGGAGAGTGGGGTCAGGTTAAATTCATGCCAAGGGACCAGAAATCAGTAGCAGAGTCTTGGAGCCTGCAGTCAGTGCCTGTCCCTGATGGGATCAGAGAGGCCTGAACACAAGGTCCATGTCTGGTACACCAAGATGAGCATCAGGACCGCATCCATGCTCTAGCATCTAACCTTGCAAAGCCTACTGAGCAACCACTCCTCTGTCATCTCAGCCCTGGAGAATCTGTCAGTGCTATTATTTCCTACTCTTTATGGAGGGCTGTGCCCAGGGCCACACAGAGGTGATGAAGGCCATGGTGTAGGCCTGTCCTTTCCCCTTCCTTCCCTTGAGGGATCTGGCAGAGTCACCAAACCTGGAGACCTACAAAGGGCTTGATCTACTATCTTCAATGGGTTCGATCTCCTACTTGTCAAGAAGGAGCACCCCATTGGGTGGAAACAGCAAGTGCTGTTTGTGGCAATTGCAACTTGAGATCAGGATTTAGAATTATTATTCCATGGCACGAATATCTTCTCTGGAAGTCCTGACTGAAAGGTCAACAGAGAGTCACCTTTCAGCTGGGACTTAAGAGCAGCCTTTGATCCTCTCCATTGACCTGACTTTGGAAGATGGCACCCAGGATGAATTCCAAACCTATCTCCTCTATTAGGCCAGGAAGTGGAAAGAAGGAGTCCAGCTGTGCTCGACCAAGCTTCAGATAATGTCTGGTTCCTCTACAAAATACAGAAGGCTCTGCATGTGGTGGGCCATGACTCCATCACGGAACTTGTGGTGAACAATTTCTGGTGTCCAGAAACCATGAGAAAATTTTCTCCTTCCTGGGGTCAGACAAAAAACCTTTGCCTATTCTTCTCCAAGATAAGTGGCAACTTCTACACTTCCAGCTTCAGGAATTTCTCATATATCTGCAAATACATGGTGCATCTGGGGCAGCCTCAGCATGTCCAGGAGTTTCTTGTGCAGGATAACTTTGTCCTGTATGGATGGCTACCCTCCATTCTTAAGAATACGACAACTTTGAACACCTTTACTTTGAGTTCATGTCCACTGAAGGAAGCCAATGTGAGGTCCTTGTGCAAGTGTCCCTGTGCCAGGCAGCTCAAGCAACTGTACCCGAGGAGTTTGTGCATGGGCAGTTTCAATCCTGAGTCCCTGCAAGCCCTGCTGGAGCAAGTGACCGGCACCATGGAGATCCTGGCCTTACAGCACTGTGACATCACTGAACCCCAGCTCTTGACAATCCTGTCCTCCCTTAGCCAATGCTCCCAGCTGCATTTCCTCAGCTTCTATGGAAATTGCATTTCCACAGCCACCCTAAACAACGTACTTGT
>NW_012284365.1:0-2104 GCF_000151885.1 Dipodomys ordii
CCCAGGCATGCCAAAATAAAGAATGAAAATATATGACTTGGTATCGTCAGGAAGAACTATAAAGTAAAGTATGTGACATCACCTTCGCATGATGTAACCGAGTTTCATTGTGTTTTTGTGCTTCAAATCAAAATAAAGTAATCAAAGCATGGGGATATCTTCCTATGGAGCTGTGAGGGAACTGAGACCACCCACACTTTGACCCATCATTGAATACCCATTATATATACATAAAGTATTATATGTGTATATTTAATATGTACTACTCTGGGAAATTTGCTATCAGTTATGAGTGACCTGCTTATCTCCTGACTCCTTATTGAAGTGGGTATTTATCCTTTGAATGTCATGTTCTTTTTTTGTTGTTTTTTTTTTGGGGGTCCGGTTGTGAGGCCTGATCTCTTGGCCTGGTTGCTGTCCCTCAGCTGTTCAGCTCAAGGATAGCGCACTACCACTAGAGCCACTGCGCCTCTTCTGGCTTTTTCTCTTATGTGGTGCTGGGGAATCGAACCCAGGGCCTCATGCATGCAAGGCAATCATTCTACCACTGAGCCACCTTTCCAGCCCCTGAATGTCATATTTTTATTATTACTAATGTCAATACCAGAACTTCATCTCTACATTTGGCCATACTATTTGCATAACATTGACAGTTTGTGTAAAGATTCATCTCTTCTCTGTTTTTTTACTCAGATTTATAACTTTTTTCCTTCCTGATGGCCTAAATGCACTTAGTTCTGCATAATGTATAGTTGGAGACCTCATGTGTTGCGACAAATGTTAATGTGCAATCAGTGTTTAATTCATCAATAATAATCCAATTGTACTGAAGAAATTATTAAAATAAAGAAGAAAGATAAAATGTGAACTTTCTGAAAACTAATGTATTTTGACCATCTCTTGATAAAATACTAATAATTTAGAAATATGTGCAAAGTAGTATGCCTTATGAAAGGAAAATAAAGAGTGATGTGGATTTTTGCCAATACTTCCAATTTAAAACTAAAGTCCATTGTTAGTATGTAATCATTCTCTTAGTAGAAATTAAATATCATCGGATTCATTAATTTGCATGTTGAAGAAAACATTTATAGTACTCAGATATACTAAAAAATAGATTTTCACATAAAGGAATACAAACGTCAGACGAAAGAAAGGTCCAATAAACCAAAGGACAGGACAGAAAAGGTATGCCATTATGTGACCATTTGTCAGAAATAGTCATGTCTTCTTAAACATAGTATAAAACCCAATAGTTCAATCTGTTTGAATAATGCATTTCTTATAAAATTAAAATAATAGAAATGTAACAATTAATTGTTATCACATCAATTGGAAACATAAAAAGAAAAAGTATTTATAGACAGGTAAAATGTATATAATTTTAAGTCAGATGCCAGTGGCTCACGCATATAATCCTAGCTACTCAGAAGACTGAGATCTGAGGATCACTTTCAAAGCCAGCCCAGGCAGGAAAGTCTGTGACTCTTATCTCCAATAAACCACTAGAAAACCGGAAGTGGTGCTCTGGCTTAAGTGATAGAGTGCTTCCCTTGAGCTGAAGAGTGCAGGGACAGCATTCAGGCCCAGAGTTCAAGCCCAACAGACCGACAAAAAAGCATATAATTTCGTATATATAATATTTTTAAGGCTATAAAAAAGAATTACTTGAAAAATACATCTAGCCATGGGTAAACAACCTACTATGAATCTTTACTTTTTAGCTATTACTTCATAAAGCCAATACATTATGATATACAATTGAAGTGTACTTTTGTAGCATATGAAATGCATTTTTGAAATTCTGAAACAACACAGAGAAAGCAGAGACAGAAGAGGAAGAATAAAAGGAATGGAAGGAAAAAGTGGGAATGAAATTGGAGATGGGGAAGATAGATCTGACAAAATAGACAGAAGAATATGGAAAAAGGCAGATGTGTGAATGGAAATATATAACAATGAAGCAAAATACATTCACTGAGTATATGAAAATCATGCACTATTAAAATGCATAATATGAATTGAAATCTGACTAAGAAATAATAGTGATATATAGGCAGGTAGAAACTATATTACAAAAACTATATTCTTAAACTATATTTTC
>NW_012284366.1:0-1584 GCF_000151885.1 Dipodomys ordii
AATATAAAGAAAACTAACAATACCAGATCTGCCAAGGATATGGCCAAAAAGGAATGCTTACTAAACTTTTGATGTGAATGTAAGGTTTTCAACCACTCATAAAAGAAGTATGGACATTCCTCAAAAGAGTAAACATAGAGCTTCCCTATGACCCAGCAATTACATTCCTATTCATTCATCCAATAGAACACAAACAAGACCACAGTGAAGACATCAGCCCAATGATGTTCATTGCCACATTGTTTACCATAGCCACGGTATGGAATCAACCTAGATGGCCCTCAGTGGATGGATTAAGAGTGTGTGGTTTACATAGCCAATGGCATTGTATGCTCCCAACTGAAAAATGATATTGCTAGTTTCATAAGGAAATGGAAAGACTTTGTCATTGGTCTTGATTTCTGATTTTATATAAGTTTATCTGCTTTGGTAAGGATAAGGGAGAACACAGAAATGGTAGAACAAAGGTGAACAAATGCAGCAGTGATACTAGACACTAGGCGGAAACTGAAATATAGAACTTGTGTGGAAGGGGCTTAGGAGGGAAAATCTAAGAGAAAAGGACTGAGGTTGCACTATTCCAAAAGAAAGTACTCATGCGACATATAACTCTAATCCATCTGTATCTCACCTTTAAAATAGCAACAAAAACTCGAAAAAAGTGGAATAAAGCATTACATGCAAGTAAAATACAAAAAACTATGCGCAAGCATGTATAACATCATATCAAACAGACTTTAATGAAAGGATCAAAAAATGACAAGATTTTAATGTCGTGATAAAGGAATTAAATCAACAAAGTGAAATAATAACTGTAAGTGTTTATTTTCACACTACCTAAGCAATTAACTATACTAGCTGACTTTGAAATAGTCCTTAATACAATAATAGGTGAAGATTTTATGGAGAGATTTGCCATTCAGAATCAACAAGCTGGCATTAGAATTGAATTTCACCCTTGATCATGTGTGCCTTACATATGTCAAAGGACATTTTAACCAACTTCTATTGAATAAAGCATTGTTCATCAATGTAATGAATTTTCTCCAGGAGAGATGATGGGGTAGGATCAAATACCAGCCATGTTTTAACATTTTACAAGTATCTTGAGCAGACATGTAGATTATACTGTAGTAATGCTAGAAATTAACAAGGAATGTGGGCACATAATATGAAAACAAAATGAATTATATTTTAACCATTATTACTTAAATAATAATTGCATTAACATTATTCAGTGAAAAAATTGCTTCATGATAAAGTCAATTGTTTTTCAGGGCACATTTCAGGAAATAATCTGGTACTAGGAACAAATGAAAATGCAAAGAACATCAGCAACACATAGATATAGAAAAATGAGGACTTAAAGGAACTAACAAACTTTGCTTAAACTAAGAGAAGGAATAATGAACTAAATAACTTGCACTGCATATCAATGAACAAGAGAAACTCAAGAATAGTAGAAAGAATGAAAGAAACGATGTCAGGAGCAAAAGCATAGTAGCAATCAGCAATGAATCAAAAGGAGCTTTTACAAAACAGAAGGTTATTATAGACTGAAATAATAACCCTAAAGCAGCAATC
>NW_012284367.1:0-4342 GCF_000151885.1 Dipodomys ordii
TTACATATGTCAAAGGACATTTTAACCAACTTCTATGAATAAAGCATTGTCATCAATGTAATGAATTTTCTCCAGGAGAGATGATGGGGTAGGATCAAATACCAGCCATGTTTTAACATTTTACAAGTATCTTGAGCAGACATGTAGATTATACTGTAGTAATGCTAGAAATTAACAAGGAATGTGGGCACATAATATGAAAATCAAATGAATTATATTTTAACCATTATTACTTAAATAATAATTGCATTAACATTATTCAGTGAAAAAATTGCTTCATGATAAAGTCAATTGTTTTTCAGGGCACATTTCAGGAAATAATCTGGTACTAGGAACAAATGAAAATGCAAAGAACATCAGCAACACATAGATATAGAAAAATGAGGACTTAAAGGAACTAACAAACTTTGCTTAAACTAAGAGAAGGAATAATGAACTAAATAACTTGCACTGCATATCAATGAACAAGAGAAACTCAAGAATAGTAGAAAGAATGAAAGAAACGATGTCAGGAGCAAAAGCATAGTAGCAATCAGCAATGAATCAAAAGGAGCTTTTACAAAACAGAAGGGTTATTATAAGACTGAAATAATAACCCTAAAGCAGCAATCAACAGAATGACATACATTAATCCATATCTCCATGATTCTGCGTGAGCTGAATCAGTATGGTGAAAACAGCCATATTACTAAAAACCATCTACAAGTTCAGTTCAATTTCCATCAAAATTCCTATCCCTTCCTAGACAGAAATAGAACAGGCAGACTACATTTTCTGAAAAAGGAAATCCTTTATTCAGAATGATGTAAGACATAAGAACAGTACTGAAAAATCACTGTCTTCTCTTATGCTATGGGGCCAAATAACAAAAACCACATAAATCAATGAAAAATAAGACAGAAATATTTGTAACAGCTACAGATATCTGATTTTTGGAGAATGACAAAAAACACATGGCTACAGATGGCACCCAAAGTAAGGCATGGAGACGTTAAATTGGTTATCCATGTGTCAAACATTGAAACTAAAGCCTATCCTTGAATATACATTTTTTTTCAAATGAAAGTTGATTAGTTATCGAAAAGATACTGGAACATTGAAAGTAGCAGTGAAAATGAGGGTCAACATAAAATAACGATAACCTTAATAGATCTCACACCTGTCATAAAATAATAGAAAGATTTAAGTGTGGGGATGAGAAGGTGGCTCAGTGTTAGAGCGCTTGCTTGCATGCATGAGGCCCTGGGTTCAATTCCTAAGCACCACATAAGCAGCAAGAAAAGACCAGAAGTGGCTCTGTGGCTCAAGTGGTAGAGCACTAGCCTTGACTTGAAGAGCTGAGGGACAGTGCCCAGGCCCAGAGTTCAGGCCCCACGACCGGACCAATAAAAAGAAAAGAAAAAGAAAGATTTAATTTTGAACTCAACTAGGTGGTAGAATATTTTTCTTATTTACAATGCCCTAAATTCTACCCAAGAATGGAAATTTATAGCAGCTTTGTTTGCATCAAATTGAAATGGTTCAGCACACTGAAAGAAACAGTGGGACAGCCAAATGTATGTTTGAAACTCATTAACTCATTTTAGCAATCAATACAATAAAAACAAAAACTACAATGAGTTATGAATCAAGCCACACAAAATTTTTCAGTGTTACTGTAACTGAATATTGGATGTGGGCGATGAGTAAATGGCAAACCTCAAGATAAACTTTAGGACAAGAGACATTTAAGTTAAATGAGAGCATAGCAGTGTGGGCAGAAGAAATGTATTTTTAAATGATGATATCATGCATACCAAAGCTCAGGGATGAGGTCTGAGATGCATGCTAGAATCACAGTATTGAAATAATATATATGAAGTAGCTTCATATATATTAACTAATTTGCTAATTGTTTAAATGCCTCCAAGGTACAGTTTTACCTCTGTAATTCAGGGAGGGGAAGGGAAAAAACAAAATGCTTAAATAAGGATACAGATTGACCCACTATAATAATGACATGTACAAAACACTATGTTGAAAATGAACTTTACAACTTTGGTGGGGGGGTAGTTGTGGAGGTAGGAGGGAAGGGATGGTAGGGAAAAACAAAGGAGGAGGCAACAATGCTCAATAGGAAATGTACTCATTACCTTGTCACCCCTCTGTACAGTATTCTTACAATAAAAAAGTACAAAAAATTAAAAATAACATGCAATGATGGGCACCAATGTCTCATGTCTGTAATGCTAGCCATTCGGGAGGCTGAGATCTGAGGATAACAGTTCGAAGCCAGCAGAGGCAACAAAGTCCATGAAACCCTCATCTCCAATTTAACCACCAAAAAGCTGAAAGAGCTGTGTCTCAAGTAGTAAAGCCTTACCTTGAGCAAAAAAAACTCAGGGACAGCACCTGAGTTCAATCTCCAGGACTGGTATGCACACGCACACAAACACACACACACACACGAGCACACATACACACACACACACACACACACACACACACACACACACACCATGCAAACACGGTAGTAGCTCATATACCTGTAATATTTTCACCTTATTTCCTAGTAATGGCATTTAATTTTAATTTGTTACATTTTTTCTGCTAATTGTTATTACTTTAGTTGTACACACTTGTGGAGGTACAATGTGACTAATACATGTATTAATAATTAATATAATGTAATTATAATGATCAAATCAAGGTAGTTAGAATTGCCATCTCTTTAAACTTGATCTGCATGTTTTTTACTAGGCTGGAATAAATGAAATTTTGACCAAAAAAGATACAGTTTTAAAAATAGCGTGTAAACAAAGAACCTGAAGATTATTGCCTTAAA
Source organism: Dipodomys ordii (assembly GCF_000151885.1). NCBI lineage: Eukaryota > Metazoa > Chordata > Mammalia > Rodentia > Heteromyidae > Dipodomys > Dipodomys ordii. Next base: position 2,825 of record NW_012284367.1, read on the forward strand.
GGATCCAACTGATACAGAAAGGGTTTACATTTTCATTGTTTATTTCTGTCTTGGTACATTTTTTCTCAAATGTCATGGGAACTAGAGGCTTCTCATTTCAATTATGACTTTTAAATTATATTCATAGGTGGTTACCTTGCACTCCTATTTGTCATTCAAGCACATTTGTACATCGATCTGTAAGAAACAAACCAACTAGTTCTTTATAAGGATGATCTAGAACACAAAGGTAGCTTCTCAAAATCGTTGCTGAATTTCTTTAGTAGAAAAACCAAAAATACGGAGCTGGGAGTGGCTCAGTGTTAGAGTGCTTGCTTTGCATGCATGAGGCCCTGGGTTCAATTCCTCAGCACCACATAAGCAAAAAGGAAAAAAACGGCCTGGAGTGGTGCTGTGGCTCAAGTAGTAGAGTGCTAGCCTTGAGCTGAAGAGCTGAGGGACAGCGCGCATGCCCAAGTTCAGGCCCCACGACCGGACACTCCCCCCCCAAAAAAAAAGAAAAACCAAAAATAAGAAGTAAATTTATTCCAAGCATGTTCTACTCATAGATGGAAATACCACAATGGATGCCTATCATAATATAATTTGTACAAATTCAAAAGCATACTAAAATATTTTAAATCCCTTCAAATGATGGTAATGCTATATACAGATTAGAGATTAGAAATACATCCAGAAAGTCTGGAAAATTATCTGTGCTGGGGCCTCATGCATGTAATCTTATATAATCAAGAACCTGAGAATTGCAGATATTAAGCCAAAGTCAACTAGTGTAGAAAATTCCTTGACAGACTTTTCTCCAGCTACACAATAAATCCAGAAGTGCAGGTGTGATGCAAATGGTGAGCATCAACCTTGGGAGAAAAGGCCAATCACAAGTACAAAGCAAGACCTATAGCCAACTAATCTTCGATAAGGGAAGAGAGACAGCCTCTTCAGTAAATTGTGCTGGCAAAATTGGTTAACTACTTGTAGAAAACTAAAGCTAAATCCTTATATATCACCTTGCACCAGAATCAACTCCAAATGGATGAAAGACCTCAGAGTCAAAGCAGACACTCTGAAAACATTACAGGATGGAATAGGAGAAACCCTAGGTCTCCTTGGTGCAGGCAGAAATTTTCTTAATAGGAACACAACAAATCAAAGAAAGGTCGGACAAATGGGATTGGATGAAGTTGCAGAGCTTCTGCATGGCAAAGGGCATAGCTAGCAAGATCAATAGAAAGCCCACGGATTGGGAGAACATCTTCACTAGCCATACAACGGACAAGGGTCTCATATCTAAAATATACTTGGATCTCAAAAAATTAAATCCCCCAACAACAAATTCTCAAGGAAACAACAGCCCAATAAATAAGTGAGCTAAAGACTTAAAGAGAAACATTTCTGATGAAGAAAGACGATGGCCAATAGGAACATGAAGAAATGCTCAATTGCCCTAGCCATAAAGAAAAGCAAATCAAAACAACGTTGAGATACCACCTTACCCCAGTTAGAATGGCAAAATCAAAAACA
>NW_012284368.1:0-9447 GCF_000151885.1 Dipodomys ordii
GTATGGTGAAAACAGCCATATTACTAAAAACCATCTACAAGTTCAGTTCAATTTCCATCAAAATTCCTATCCCTTCCTAGACAGAATTGAACATGCAGACTACATTTTCTGAAAAAGGAAATCCTTTATTCAGAATGATGTTAAGACATAAGAACAGTACTGAAAAATCACTGTCTTCTCTTATGCTATGGGGCCAAATAACAAAAAACCACATAAATCAATGAATAATAAGACAGAAATATTTGTAACAGCTACAGATATCTGATTTTTGGAGAATTGACAAAAAACACATGGCCTACAGATGGCACCCAAAGTAAGGCATGGAGACGTTAAATTGGTTATCCATGTGTCAAACATTGAAACTAAAGCCTATCCTTGAATATACATTTTTTTTCAAATGAAAGTTGATTAGTTCTCGAAAAGATACTGGAACATTGAAAGTAGCAGTGAAAATGAGGGTCAACATAAAATAACGATAACCTTAATAGATCTCACACCTGTCATAAAATAATAGAAAGATTTAAGTGTGGGGATGAGAAGGTGGCTCAGTGTTAGAGCGCTTGCTTGCATGCATGAGGCCCTGGGTTCGATTCCTAAGCACCACATAAGCAGCAAGAAAAGACCAGAAGTGGCTCTGTGGCTCAAGTGGTAGAGCACTAGCCTTGACTTGAAGAGCTGAGGGACAGTGCCCAGGCCCAGAGTTCAGGCCCCACGACCGGACCAATAAAAAAAAAAGAAAAAGAAAGATTTAATTTTGAACTCAACTAGGTGGTAGAATATTTTTCTTATTTACAATGCCCTAAATTCTACTCAAGAATGGAAATTTATAGCAGCTTTGTTTGCATCAAATTGAAATGGTTCAGCACACTGAAAGAATCAGTGGGACAGCCAAATGTATGTTTGAAACTCATTAACTCATTTTAGCAATCAATACAATAAAAACAAAAACTACAATGAGTTATGAATCAAGCCACACAAAATTTTTCAGTGTTACTGTAACTGAATATTGGATGTGGGCGATGAGTAAATGGCAACCCTCAAGATAAACTTTAGGGCAAGAGATATTTAAGTTAAATGAGAGCATAGCAGTGTGGGCAGAAGAAATGTATTTTTAAATGATGATATCATGCATACCAAAGCTCAGGGATGAGGTCTGAGATGCATGCTAGAATCACAGTATTGAAATATTATATATGAAGTAGCTTCATATATATTAACTAATTTGCTAATTGTTTAAATGCCTCCAAGGTACAGTTTTACCTCTGTAATTCAGGGAGGGGAAGGGAAAAAACAAAATGCTTAAATAAGGATACAGGTTGACCCACTATAATAATGACATGTACAAAACACTATGTTGAAAATGAACTTTACAACTTTGGTGGGGGGGTAGTTGTGGAGGTAGGAGGGAAGGGATGGTAGGGAAAAACAAAGGAGGAGGCAACAATGCTCAATAGGAAATGTACTCATTACCTTGTCACCCCTCTGTACAGTATTCTTAAAATAAAAAAGTACAAAAAATTAAAAATAACATGCAATGATGGGCACCAATGGCTCATGTCTGTAATGCTAGCCATTCGGGAGGCTGAGATCTGAGGATAACAGTTCGAAGCCAGCAGAGGCAACAAAGTCCATGAAACCCTCATCTCCAATTTAACCACCAAAAAGCTGAAAGAGCTGTGTCTCAAGTAGTAAAGCCTTACCTTGAGCAAAAAAAACTCAGGGACAGCACCTGAGTTCAATCTCCAGGACTGGTATGCACACGCACACAAACACACACACACACACGAGCACACATACACACACACACACACACACACACACACACACACACACCATGCAAACACGGTAGTAGCTCATATACCTGTAATATTTTCACCTTATTTCCTAGTAATGGCATTTAATTTTAATTTGTTTCATTTTTTCTGCTAATTGTTATTACTTTAGTTGTACACACTTGTGGAGGTACAATGTGACTAATACATGTATTAATAATTAATATAATGTAATTATAATGATCAAATCAAGGTAGTTAGAATTGCCATCTCTTTAAACTTGATCTGCATGTTTTTTACTAGGCTGGAATAAATGAAATTTTGACCAAAAAAGATACAGTTTTAAAAATAGCGTGTAAACAAAGAACCTGAAGATTATTGCCTTAAAGGATCCAACTGATACAGAAAGGGTTTACATTTTCATTGTTTATTTCTGTCTTGGTACATTTTTTCTCAAATGTCATGGGAACTAGAGGCTTCTCATTTCAATTATGACTTTTAAATTATATTCATAGGTGGTTACCTTGCACTCCTATTTGTCATTCAAGCACATTTGTACATCGATCTGTAAGAAACAAACCAACTAGTTCTTTATAAGGATGATCTAGAACACAAAGGTAGCTTCTCAAAATCATTGCTGAATTTCTTTAGTAGAAAAACCAAAAATACGGAGCTGGGAGTGGCTCAGTGGTAGAGCGCTTGCTTTGCATGCATGAGGCCCTGGGTTCAATTCCTCAGCACCACATAAGCAAAAAGGAAAAAAAACGGCCTGGAGTGGTGCTGTGGCTCAAGTAGTAGAGTGCTAGCCTTGAGCTGAAGAGCTGAGGGATAGCGCCCATGCCCAAGTTCAGGCCCCACGACCGGACACTCCCCCCCCCAAAAAAAAGAAAAACCAAAAATAAGAAGTAAATTTATTCCAAGCATGTTCTACTCATAGATGGAAATACCACAATGGATGCCTATCATAATATAATTTGTACAAATTCAAAAGCATAGTAAAATATTTTAAATCCCTTCAAATGATGGTAATGCTATATACAGATTAGAGATTAGAAATACATCCAGAAAGTCTGGAAAATTATCTGTGCTGGGGCCTCATGCATGTAATCTTATATAATCAAGAACCTGAGAATTGCAGATATTAAGCCAAAGTCAACTAGTGTAGAAAATTCCTTGACAGACTTTTCTCCAGCTACACAATAAATCCAGAAGTGCAGGTGTGATGCAAATGGTGAGCATCAACCTTGGGAGAAAAGGCCAATCACAAGTACAAAGCAAGACCTATAGCCAACTAATCTTCGATAAGGGAAGAGAGACAGCCTCTTCAGTAAATTGTGCTGGCAAAATTGGTTAACTACTTGTAGAAAACTAAAGCTAAATCCTTATATATCACCTTGCACCAGAATCAACTCCAAATGGATGAAAGACCTCAGAGTCAAAGCAGACACTCTGAAAACATTACAGGATGGAATAGGAGAAACCCTAGGTCTCCTTGGTGCAGGCAGAAATTTTCTTAATAGGAACACAACAAATCAAAGAAAGGTTGGACAAATGGGATTGGATGAAGTTGCAGAGCTTCTGCATGGCAAAGGGCATAGCTAGCAAGATCAATAGAAAGCCCACGGATTGGGAGAACATCTTCACTAGCCATACAACGGACAAGGGTCTCATATCTAAAATATACTTGGATCTCAAAAAATTAAATCCCCCAACAACAAATTCTCAAGGAAACAACAGCCCAATAAATAAGTGAGCTAAAGACTTAAAGAGAAACGTTTCTGAAGAAGAAAGAAGGATGGCCAATAGGAACATGAAGAAATGCTCAATTGCTCTAGCCATAAAAGAAAAGCAAATCAAAACAACGTTGAGATACCACCTTACCCCAGTTAGAATGGCAAAAATCAAAAACAACAGATGCTGGGAGGGGATGTGACAGAAGGGAACCTTGCTCATTGTTGGTGGGAGTGTAAAATTGTCAACCACTTTGGAAAGCAGTATGGAGGTTGCTCAAAAGACTTCACATAGAGCTCCCCAATGACCCAGCAATCCCATTTTGGGCATTTACCCAAATGTTTACAAACAAGACCACACTAAAGCTACCAGCACAACTATGCTTATTGCAGCATTATTCACCATAGCTAAGATATGGCACCAATCCAGATGCCCCTTAGTAGATGAATGGATCAAGAAAATGTGGTATATATACACAATGGAATTCTATGCCTCCATCAGAAAGAATGACATTGCCCCATTTGTTAGGAAATGGAAAGGCTTGGAAAAAATTATATTAAGTGAAGTAAGCCAGGCCCAAAGAAACAAAGGCCCCATGGTTTCCCTTATTTGCAATATCTAGTATATGTATGAGTCAAGCGGAAAAGGTCAGATAATGTGATATTAGGAAAATGAACCCATAGATATGTATTTAAATGTTTTTTCTTCCATGCATTTGTTTCCAACGCATCCAAAAGATTATTTCTTTGTTGCTTTGTATGTCCCTCCCCCACAGTACAATCTCTGCTTTCACTATATTTGATGTTGCTATAATTTGTGGAGGAGATGGGGAAAAACAAGTCGTTCAAATAAGGATACAGGTGGACCCGTTGCAACAATGAGAAGTACAAGTTGTCATGTCGAAAACGAACTTTACAATTTTGGTGCGGGCGGGGGGAATGGAGTGGGGGGGGCAGTGGGAGTTTGGGAAAGGATGTGAAGGGTAAACAAAGGAGGAGGCTGCAATGCTTGATAAAAAATGTACTCATTTTCTTGCCCATATAATTATAACCCCTCTGTACAGTATGTTCATAAAAACTAAAAGTGAAATAAATAAAAAATAATAATTACATAAAAAAGAGTACAAAGCAAACCAAGCACTAATATCCCATACCTGTAATCCTTGCTCCTTCAGGAAGGTGAAAATGAACAGAAATAATTAGTGATGTTGTAGAGAGTAAAGAATGTAGAAGAAGGCATAAAAATATACGTAAATAGACCATGTGACTATGATCAAAGTTCATGGTTTTCAGGTAGAACTACAATATGTAAAATTATTTGGCACAAACACCATATTGTTCAGAAATTGAAAACGATTTTTGGTAGAGTATTGAGTGAAATATCTCATCTACTGCTATGTAATTGCCATTGTCCACTTATCTACAGGAAAGATTTCATGTATAAATATTTTTATCTGTAGTCAATACCATGAATGATATTTTTTTGGGTCCAGTCGTGGGCCCTGAACTCTGGGCCTGGGCGTGTCCCTCAGATCTTCAGCTCTACCACTTGAGCCACAGTGCCACTTCCGGCTTTTTTTCTTTTTGCTTATGTGGTGCTGAGCACTTGAACGCAGGGCCTCAGGCATGCAAGGCAAGCGCTGTACCACTGAGCCACCTTCCCAACCCCACGATGAATGATATTTTACTAATCCTGACAATTATTTTCTTCATATCTATAGGTAGTTATGAGATTTGCTGAGATTATAATCCTCAATGTGTTCATATTAGCACAGAAACAAAAGTGTACAAACATGTTTTGGGAAATTAAGAGAAGAAAAGTAAGCTTAACATGAATAAATACTATGGAATAAGAAAAATAAACTATGCTAGGCACTGGTGCCTCATGCCTATTGTCTTAGTTACTTAGGGGTCTGATATGTGGTGATCATGTTTTGAAGCTAACTTGGGCAGGGGTGTCTGTGAGATTCATTTCTTTATTTAACAACCAAAAAGTATCAGATGTGGAGCTGTGGCTCAAGTGGTAGAGCACTAGCCTTGAGCAAGAAAGCTCAGTACAGAGCACATGCCCTGAATTTCTAGTATAAGCACAAAAGAAAAAATATAAGCAAACATACTACTGGCATATAAGATAAGGACATATATGTGTGTGTGTGTGTGTGTGTGTGTGTGTGTGTATAATAGGAGGGAAGGGAGTATCTGAAGCCTTTTAGTACAGAATTGGTGACACTGACTCAAATAGTTTGAAACAACATCCAACCAATCATCATCTGCGGTGACTTCTGGAATTAAGAAGATAGTTGTGTAAAGTGAAATGCTTACAGCCCTGGAAAGAGAAGCTATATATGGAAGGAAACCAAATTCATTTCTTACTAGTAGTTAGAAATGTACTGAACCATAGATGAAAGGTACAAGCATGAAACTGAGCTTTTTACTGGTGCATAAGGATGGGTTGTCATGGTAGAGAAGAAAGAGAACACTCATCTGTGCACCTAAAGTTCCCTCAGGCATTGCCTATCCTGAGAACAAAACAATAAATGGAAATAGGTTTATGAGTTATTTAGGGCTTGTTCTCTTCATGCCTTAGAAGCATCGCCTTTTACTGCGATCTTTTTCTAAAGTGTAGAGGGCCAAAACACCAGCAACATCCCCTCTCCATCCATGTGTGCTCAGTGCTTCATTGTAGAAAAGCACATAATGCCAGCCAAGGACTAAAAAAGGGTGGAAGCTGGAGGAAAAGGAATGTGAATGTCGAAAGGTACATCCCTGAAGTATCTGCTAAGCTGAAATCCTGGTTCAAACTGAGGCCCACGGTTTCAGGTATACACACACACACACACACACACACACACACACACACACATGTATATGTGTGTATATATATATAGATATCTTTGCACATGTGCACATGGGTCTTTTTATTCACCAACATGTATAGTATAGTCGATCTTTCATGGAAAACTCTTGTGAATCCCCAGGAAGAATGCATTAAATTCTTCCCTGGAGCTCTGCATCTGAGGCCTTGCATCCATAAGAAAAACATAGGTTGGAAAGAACATTTGCAGGTTCTCCTTATTCATCTCTGGTGCTACTGTTTCCTCCAAGACCACAGATAGTGAGTGCCTAGTGTTGAAGTTAACTTTGATATGTTTACTCCAATATCTATGTCTATTTGCCGAAAAGTCATTCAGAATGATGCAACTGAATTGCGTCACCATGTCAGGTCCATGGTGAAATGGACAGAAAGAATGTATTGTAGTGGAATATCAACCAAAGTTATTAGGGCATCAGACCCAATGGGTCAGTTCATAAATTTAATGTCCACAGAACGTTGCTGGTTGATCTAGGCAGGGTTCCATATTTGCACAGGCTTCCAAAAATGTACCTCCTTACTTCTCCCTGGAAGCAATGATGATGCTGAAACCAACAAAATGTTACTAAGGGCTCTAGAATTTATATTTAATATATTCTGATAAATTCACAGATAAGTACACCATAAAAATATCCTCAGTAAGTTAGTCTCAATAAGTCAAGGTTGATGCGTAAATTGAATGTCATATTTGCATTCTGAACTCTCACCTTTACACAGGTAATTGTTACTCAACCTGCATTCACAATCTAGTTTTGTTTTTCAGGACATGTTTTTGAGAACATATGGTAATAGAAGACATTCTTCTCTACCATGAGCCTAAAGCAATGTCGGTACCAACTCTATGTTTACTACTTGTCAAAATATATTAGACACAAATACCATACAGAGACCCCAATGGCCTTTGAGAACAGAGCTACTTCAGAGAAGTGTACATACTCTGCAAATGCCGCAACCTTCCATGCACATGATGATGCACTTGCCCATAATCACGTAATACGTATCAGAAAATGTGCATTGCAGTTTAAACAAATCAGCAAATGTACTATAGATTGAGGAAGGAAAAATTTTTATTTATTGTGAAAATATCATACAGAGGGGTTACAATTACATAATTTGCAATAACTAGTATATGTCTGAGACAAGCAGAAATGGTCAGATAAGTTGATGTTAGGTGAAATGAACCTCTAGTTAAGGATTCAAATTGTTTTTCTTTCATGAGATTGTTGCTAACATATTCATAAGATGATTTCTTTGTTGCTTTGTATGTCCCTCTCCCAAAGTATAACCTATTTTCACTGTATTTGATGTAGGAAAAAATTTTTAATGAGGTTTCAACTTGCCCTTTAAACTTGTATACTTCTTATATTATATAATTGTATAACTTACTTTTTCATTCTTAGCAGCATATGTTAACTCTCTAGAGGGTTTATTTATACACATACATGTACATATGCAATGAACCTCAATCTCATAAGGTAGTGGTATTGGTTCATAGCTTCAATCTATTTATCGTTTTTGTGGGGATTTTTTTTGTCAGTCATTGGGTGCTGTCCCTGTACTCTTCAGCTTAAGAAGAGTGCTCTACAGATTGAGCCATAGTGCCACTTCTGATTTTCTAGTGGATTTTTGGAAATAAGAATCTCACAGGGGCTGGGAAGGTGGCTCAGGGTCGAGCACTTGCCTTGCAAGCATGAGGCCCTGGGTTCTATTACTCAGCACCACATAAGCAAAAAGAAAAAAGCCAGTAGTGGAACTGTGGCTCAAGTGGTAGAGCACTAGCCTTGAGCTAAGAGCTGAGGGACAGTGCCCAGGCCCAGAGTTCAGGCCCCACGACAGGACTCCCCCCAAAAAAAATAGAGTCTCACAGATTTTCCTGCTCAGGCTGGCTTTGAATCGCATTCCTGAGTAGCTAGGATTACAGGCATGAGCCACAAGCATCCAGCTATTTATAATTTGTGAGAAACTACATACATTTCCATAGTATGAAATGAAATTCCTATGAATTGTGTATAAGTGATCACTTTACTTTATTTTGCAAACATTTTTATTTGTGTTCTTGGTGATAGATATTGTCATTGAAGTATGAAAAATTCAATGTCCTTTTGCTTTGCATTTCCTTTATGCCAAGGATGTTGAGCATCTATTTTTGTATTTTTAATTGGCCCCAAATACTTCCAGATATCAGGAATATCTTTAAATTTGCTTGCCAATGTGTTCGTTGACATTACTTAAGAGGTTAGTTGACATTACTTAGGAGGTTAGATTTCTAACCTTCCTTCATATTCTGATAATTAAGTTCTTGGCTGATGTTAAGCTAATTCTATAAGCCATCTATTCACCCTAGTTACTGTTTTTTGTGTTGTGCCACATTTTTAATTCAGTGTAACCCTATTTGCCAAATTTTGCTCTTATTTAGTGAGATATTTGAAGTTTTAATCAGTAGCTTACTGTCTAAATAAAATGTATCTTCTTTTATGTTGTCTGTAGTGCAGTGTTTTATTTTACATTTTAGCTCTTCAATTTTTATGGACTAGAAAAACAAAGAACATTCACAACTTAGGGCATAGTGGAATAACTGGAGACAGTGTCCAGGAGAAGATGACTGGAATTGTGGTCATAGAGAGAGACGCTCTGTGAGTGGAAATGTTTACTCACCACAAGTGCTGCACTTGTGCACACATATGGGGCCTTTGGAGCCAGAGGGATCCTGCTTCTCTCATGGACTATAAGTCTCCCTTGCAGCCAGCAATTGTTTCAAGTACTCAGAAAGTAATATTGAAAAGTGAATCAAATATCCATTTGATGTTTTTAAGAATCAATGATATATTAAATAAAGCTACAATTTACAAATTGTCCACATACACTAATAGGAATCCTTATGCATTTCTCATCACAATACGTAATGGAGGAAAGATTTTACCTGTTACTGGAGTAACAGCTATCTCCCTAGTGTAATATTCCATATACCAGATGCCATAAGGGTATCATGGAGTAAAATATAGGCATTGTGGCTTGGGTACATATGAGTCTTTTACAAGGTATCCTATACTTAGACTTGTTGGAGTTGGTGAAT
>NW_012284369.1:0-2799 GCF_000151885.1 Dipodomys ordii
AGTGCAGGTGTGATGCAAATGGTGAGCATCAACCTTGGGAGAAAAGGCCAATCACAAGTACAAAGCAAGACCTATAGCCAACTAATCTTCGATAAGGGAAGAGAGACAGCCTCTTCAGTAAATTGTGCTGGCAAAATTGGTTAACTACTATTTTTTGGGTCCAGTCGTGGGCCCTGAACTCTGGTCCTGGGCGTGTCCCTCAGATCTTCAGCTCTACCACTTGAGCCACAGTGCCACTTCCGGCTTTTTTTTCTTTTTGCTTATGTGGTGCTGAGCACTTGAACCCAGGGCCTCAGGCATGCAAGGCAAGCGCTCTACCACTGAGCCACCTCCCCAACCCCACCATGAATGATATTTTACTAATCCTGACAATTATTTTCTTCATATCTATAGGTAGTTATGAGATTTGCTGAGATTATAATTCTCAATGTGTTCATATTAGCACAAAAACAAAAGTGTACAAACATGTTTTGGGAAATTAAGAGAAGAAAAGTAAGCTTAACATGAATAAATACTATGGAATAAGAAAAATAAACTATGCTAGGCACTGGTGCCTCATGCCTGTTGTCTTAGTTACTTAGGGGTCTGATATGTGGTCATCATGTTTTGAAGCTATCTTGGGCAGGGGTGTCTGTGAGATTCATTTCTTTATTTAACAACCAAAAAGTATCAGATGTGGAGCTGTGGCTCAAGTGGTAGAGCACTAGCCTTGAGCAAGAAAGCTCAGTACAGGGCACATGCCCTGAATTTCTAGTATAAGCACAAAAGAAAAAATATAAGCAAACATACTACTGGCATATAAGATAAGGACATATATGTGTGTGTGTGTGTGTGTGTGTGTGTGTGTGTGTGTGTGTGTATAATAGGAGGGAAGGGAGTATCTGAAGCCTTTTAATACAGAATTGGTGACACTGACTCAAATAGTTTGAAACAACATCCAACCAATCATCATCTGCGGTGACTTCTGGAATTAAGAAGATAGTTGTGTAAAGTGAAATGCTTACAGCCCTGGAAAGAGAAGCTATATATGGAAGGAAACCAAATTCATTTCTTACTAGTAGTTAGAAATGTACTGAACCATAGATGAAAGGTACAAGCATGAAACTGAGCTTTTTACTGGTGCATAAGGATGGGTTGTCATGGTAGAGAAGAAAGAGAACACTCATCTGTGCACCTAAAGTTCCCTCAGGCATTGCCTATCCTGAGAACAAAACAATAAATGGAAATAGGTTTATGAGTTAGTTAGGGCGTGTTTTCTTCATGCCATAGAAGCATCGCCTTTTACTGCGATTTTTTTTTAAAGTGTAGAGGGCCAAAACACCAGCAACATCCCCTCTCCATCCATGTGTGCTCAGTGATTCATTGTAGAAAAGCACTGTAAAACGACGGCCAGTGATGATTCGAGTTCGACTGCAAGTAGTTCATCAATATAAATTCTAGAGCCCTTAGTAACATTTTGTTGGTTTCAGCATCATCATTGCTTCCAGGGAGAAGTAAGGAGGTACATTTTTGGAAGCCTGTGCAAATATGGAACCCTGCCTAGATCAACCAGCAACGTTCTGTGGACATTAAATTTATGAACTGACCCATTGGGTCTGATGCCCTAATAACTTTGGTTGATATCCCACTACAATACATTCTTTCTGTCCATTTCACCATGGACCTGACATGGTGACGCAATTCAGTTGCATCATTCTGAATGACTTTTCGGGAAATAGACATAGATATTGGAGTAAACATATCAAAGTTAACTTCAACACTAGGCACTCACTATCTGTGGTCTTGGAGGAAACAGTAGCACCAGAGATGAATAAGGAGAACCTGCAAATGTTCTTTCCAACCTATGTTTTTCTTATGGATGCAAGGCCTCAGATGCAGAGCTCCAGGGAAGAATTTAATGCATTCTTCCTGGGGATTCACAAGAGTTTTCCATGAAAGATCGACTATACTATACATGTTTGTGAATAAAAAGACCCATGTGCACATGTGCAAAGATATCTATATATATATACACACATGTATATGTGTGTATATATATATAGATATCTTTGCACATGTGCACATGGGTCTTTTTATTCACAAACATGTATAGTATAGTCGATCTTTCATGGAAAACTCTTGTGAATCCCCAGGAAGAATGCATTAAATTCTTCCCTGGAGCTCTGCATCTGAGGCCTTGCATCCATAAGAAAAACATAGGTTGGAAAGAACATTTGCAGGTTCTCCTTATTCATCTCTGGTGCTACTGTTTCCTCCAAGACCACAGATAGTGAGTGCCTAGTGTTGAAGTTAACTTTGATATGTTTACTCCAATATCTATGTCTATTTGCCGAAAAGTCATTCAGAATGATGCAACTGAATTGCGTCACCATGTCAGGTCCATGGTGAAATGGACAGAAAGAATGTATTGTAGTGGGATATCAACCAAAGTTATTAGGGCATCAGACCCAATGGGTCAGTTCATAAATTTAATGTCCACAGAACGTTGCTGGTTGATCTAGGCAGGGTTCCATATTTGCACAGGCTTCCAAAAATGTACCTCCTTACTTCTCCCTGGAAGCAATGATGATGCTGAAACCAACAAAATGTTACTAAGGGCTCTAGAATTTATATTTAATATATTCTGATAAATTCACAGATAAGTACACCATAAAAATATCCTCAGTAAGTTAGTCTCAATAAGTCAAGGTTGATGCGTAAATTGAATGTCATATTTGCATTCTGAACTCTCACCTTTACACAGGTAATTGTTACTCAACCTGCATTCACAATCTAGTTTTGTTTTTCAGGACATGTTTT
>NW_012284370.1:0-100079 GCF_000151885.1 Dipodomys ordii
CTTAAGTAAATTAAGTAAATATTTACTTAATATCAAGAGATGTAGAATCTATTGGTATCATACAAAGTATACATATATAATTTTGTATGTATAATGTATAATGTACATAATGTATATATTATTTTGTATGTATACATCTCTTGATATTAAGTAAATATTCAATGTCCAATATTTTAATTGTATAAGAAATGCATTATTCATTATTAAATGGACTGAATTATCAGATTCTCTTCTAGACTTGACTATTTAAAACACATGGTCACCTAAGGGCAGGTCTTCCTTCCATCTTCTATTGCTCATTTTGCGTTTCCTCTGACAGTTTTATTTCTAATATGTGAGTGATTGTGGACTAACAATGGACTTCTATTGCTTTACATTTTTTGTCTGTTGTGGGGCTTGAACTCTGGGCCTGGGTACTCTCCATGAGCTTTTCAGATCATGGTTAGCATTCTAGTACTTGAGCCACAGTGCCACTTTGGTTTTCTGATGGTTTATTAGAGATTAGATTTTCAGGAACTTTCCTGTGCGTGCTGGCTTTGAACTGCAATGCTCAGATCTTAGCCTCCTGAGTAGCCAGTTTTGCCAGCAGCACCTGGCTGTTTTGAATTGGAATTGGCAATTGAATTGAAAATATAACTATGTATTGAATTGGAAATATAACTATGTATTGGCAAAAATCTTTGTATTTCTTTTCCTTTTAAATGGAATACTACTTAGCAAATATTTCTATATCATTAGTAATTGTATAAAAAGATGGTTAAAATACTTCAGTTTCTATTGAAGTTCATGTTTGTCTTCTCTGGATTTTAATAATTGCATCAAGAGATTGGATTACTGTTGCTATGTAAAACACTGATTACTCATTCAGTAGCAAGCAATTAACTGTCATCAAAAAATGAGTTCCATAATGGCAAAGTGACCTGCCAGACTCAGCTCCATCCAGGGAAAAGTCACCCAGCTCAGGCGCCAGCCATTGGAGTGGCTTCCCTCACTGGGTAACCAGAGCCAGAGGCTGCCCCTCCCTCTAGCAGCCTCAACAATCAATCACAGAAACCCTGAGAATGGCTCCAGGCTCGGCTCTGTGAGTTATTTATTTTTTTCTTCACAAAATAGCCCCAGGGAAAAGCTACTGATTGGTGAAAGCCCTCAACTCTACCCAGAACCTAGCCTCACCGCTTCATCCCCCTCTTTTGTGATTCTCAAAGCAGATCTGCCTCCCATTAAACTAATCTGGGAGGGGATCTCAATATCTTGGGTAAAGCAGAGCATTTTTCTGCCTGTTGGAACAAACTGACTTAAGAAACCAATCAAGCCACAGGACCAGAGACTCCAACAAGAAGCTGGTTACAGACAAAAGGGAGATACAGGATTCTCCCGACCCCTCCCAAAAAAATCAAAAAAAAATCAAAGAACTTTTTTCCTTTTTTTCTTTTTTTTTTTCTTCTTTTTCTTTTTTTTCTCTTTCTTTCTTTTTTTTAGGTACCTTATATATATAAAAATTTTTTTTCCTTTTCTAAAAAATTTATTGATCTTTAAATTTTGCCTTTTTTGAAAAAATAATTGTTTTCCAGTAACCTTTTTTGCTCTTATAATTTTTATTTTAGGAATACGTGAATGTGCGGTTTCTTTCTTTTCTTGTCTTCTTTCTCTTTTTCTTTCTTTCTTAACTATTGTTTTGTTTTTTTTGTCTAGCTCTACTGAACTTCTGATTTTTTTTTGCTCCCTTTATTATCCTGTTCACCTATTCCTCTCTTTTGATCATTCTTTTGTGACTTAATTCCTGTCCTGCACATCCTCAGATAAACCCGCAGTTAACTAGTAGACCCTATCCCACATTGTGTACACACTTAATCCACAAATTTGTTACCCAATTCAAAACCTCTGAGATTTAAATTCCTTAATAGCAGTACTACCTCTTTATACCTATATAATATTTTAAGCATTTTTTAAGTTTTTCACTCCTCCTCTTTGTCCCTTCCCTTTTCTTAATATACTCAGTCCTCTCTAAATAGATGGTTTCCTCTCTAAATAGATGGTCTTTTAATCCCCATAGTAATATTAATTTTTACGTTTCTATTTTTTTCTGGTCTCTTTTCATTTCACTTTCCCTTTCTTCTTTTTCTCTCTCTCTATACTTGCATCCTACACAACCTATTTCCTGCACTGGGATTAGGACATAGTTAACTCTCCCTGTGCCCCCCTACACCAATCTATTCCTATTTTTTACCCACATCTCTCCCTAATCCTAATAATTTCTGGTCTTCCAAATTCTTCTCTGCGGTTCGAAGCCCATTAACATATAGTTGTTTGATGTTGAATAGAGGTATCTGTTGAACTAGACTGTATCTGTAGACTATTGACTGTACAAAAGCAAACTTTCATTGAGGGTTGCCTTAAGATAGTGTTCTAGCACAAAACTGGTGCTATTTTCATCTCAAATGGGCAGAGTAAGCCGGAAAAACACAAGAAAAATGGCAAATCCGGATATCTCAATTCCCAAACTTGATAATCAGGGGTCAGAACATATAATGAAAAATCCAGAGGAGAGTTCCCAAATAGCTCTACAAACACTGGTAGCAACCATGATAAATGAGAAGTTTGACAACTTACAAAGGACTCTGTATGAGCGTGAAAGGGAGAGAGAGGAGGCATCCCAAAAGCGTGAGGAAGCTACTCAAAAACTGATACAGGAGTTGCGTGAACAACTTGAGAAGGCTCAAAGAGAAAGGGAGGAATGACGTGAGCAGGCTGAGAACACTCAAAGAGAACTGCAGGAATCCCACGAACAGGAAGAAGCTAATCAAAGAGTTATACAGGAATTGAGAGACCAGGTAGAGAATACACAAAAATCACTAAAAGCATTCATGGAAACCATTAACAAAGAGCTGAAGGAAGTCAGGGAGTCCACAAAGGGAATGCTGAATGGAACCCAGCAGAAGGAATGGGAGTCCAAAGAAACCATAACCAATCAACTAAGTGATTTGAGAACAAACACTGAACACCAAATTAAGGAAGTAAAGAAATTCATACAAGACCTAAAACAGAGCTTCAACAAAGAACTTGAAGCCATCAAAGCTGACCAACTAGAAGGAAAAGAGATAAAAAACAAAGTAGAGAGTCTTGACAGCAGGTTAGACCATGCAGAAGATCGAATCTCAGGAATTGAAGACAGCCTAGATATTATAGAGAAAGAACATACAACCATCCAAGACAAGTCCAAGAAATATGATAGATCTATCCAACACCTGGAAGACACCATCAGAAGGCCCAATCTAAGGATAATGGGTGTAGATGAGCACCTAGAAACAGAAGTTAATGGTCTAGGAAATTTGTTTAACAGGATCCTAGCAGAGAACTTCCCAACCATACAAAAAGATAGGCCTATTCAGATACAAGAAGTTTTAGAACCCCAAATAGACCAGACCAGAACAGGACCTCCCACCGTCACATTATAATCCACAGAGGATCAACACAGACCAAGGAAAAGATCCTTAAAGCTGTCAAGGAGAAAAGGGTAATCACATATAAAGGGAAACCAATCAGAATCACCTCAGATTTCTCAGCAGAGACAATCAAAGCAAGAAGAGCCTGGAATGATGTATGCCATGCCCTAAAAACAAACAATTATCAACCAAGAATACTGTACCCAGCTAAACTCTCCTTCATAACTGAAGGCCAAATAAAAACCTTCCATAGCAAAGAAAAATTGAAACAATACATCTCCACCAAACCAGCCCTACAAAAGATTCTTAAAGATGTCCTACACATAGAAAACCAACAAGACCGCAATAAAGGCCAAGAAACTGCACCCAAACTCAGAATCCAAGAACCATAGGAAGAACCCAGTTTTTGCAGCCCCCAAGAAGGTCGATAACATGGCAGGAACTGCCAAATACCTATCAGTCCTATCTGTAAACGTTAACGGACTGAACTCTCCAATTAAGCGACATAGACTGTCTAGTTGGATTAAAAAACAAGACCCTTCTATCTGCTGCCTGCAGGAGTCACATCTTGCCCGTAAAAACAAACACATTTTCAATGTTAAAGGCTGGAAGAAAATCTACCAAGCAAACGGCCCCCATAAACAGGCGGGAGTTGCAATCCTAATATCAGATAAAATAGACTTCAAATTAAAAATTGTGAGAAGAGATAAAGAAGGCCGCTACATACTAATTAAAGGATCTCTGCTTCAGGAGGATATTACAATTCTAAATATCTATTCACCAAACAATGGAGCACCCAAATTTATCAAAGAAACCTACTTTCCCTCAAATCCCATATAGATCCAAAGACATTAATTGTTGGGGATTTTAACACACCACTCTCCATACGAGATAGATCAACTCGGCAAAAACTCAACAGAGAAACCGCAGATCTAAACAGCTGCATAGATCAACTAGACTTAACAGACATCTACCGAACATTTCACCCAGCAGAATCAGAATACACGTTTTTCTCAGCAGCACATGGAACATTTTCTAAAATAGATCACATTTTAGGCCACAAAGCAAACTTGTCTAAATTCAGAAACATTGAAGTTATACCTTGCATCCTCTCTGACCACAAGGGAATAAAATTAGAACTCAATACCAAAAGCCACCAAAGAAAGTCTGGCATCACATGGAGGCTGAACAACACACTGCTGAATCATGAGTGGGTCATGGAAGAGATTAGAAAGGAAATTCATATGTTCATGCTATTCAACAAAAATGAGCACACAAATTACCAGCTCCTCTGGAACACAGCAAAAGCAGTACTCAGAGGCAAGTTTATAGCTCTGAGCTCCTACATCAACAAATTGGAGAGATCTGAAACTAACAATTTAATGACACATCTAAACCTCCTTGAAAAAGAGCAGCAAGATAAACCCCAATCCAGTAGACAGAAAGAAATAATCAAAATTAAATCAGAATTAAATGAATTAGAATCCAAAAAAACTATAGAAAGAATCAACAAAACAAAGAGTTGGTTCTTCCAAAAACTTAACAAAATTGACAGACCCATAGCAAATCTTTTCAGAAAAAGAAGAGAACACACCCAAATTAATAAACTCAGAGATGAGAATGGAAACATCACCACGGAAACAACCAAGATTCAGAATATTATAAGGGAATATTTCTCAAAACTTTATGCCAATAAGTTTGAGAACTTGACAGAAATGGACTTTTTCCTAGCAAATATTGGCATGCCAAAACTAAACCAAGATGAGGTAAACTATCTTAACAGGCCCATATCACGCATTGAAATAGAAACAGCAATAAGAGACCTCCCAGCTAAGAAAAGTCTAGGACCAGATGGTTTTACAGCGGAATTTTACAAGGCCTTCAAAACAGAGCTCACACCAATACTCCTCCAACTCTTCAATGAAATTGAAAGAGAAAGCTCACTACCGAACACGTTCTATGAAGCCATCATAACCCTCATCCCAAAACCAGGCAGACTCATCAAAGAAAGAGAACTATAAACCCATCTCTTTGATGAATATTGATGCAAAACTGCTCAACAAAATTTTGGCCAATCGACTTCAACAATTCATCCAAAAAATCATGCACCATGATCAAACAGGATTCATTTCAGGGATGCAAAGCTGGTTCAATATATGCAAATCAATTAATATTATTCATCACATCAACAGGAGCAAGGATAAGAACCACATGGTTATCTCAATAGATGCAGAAAAAGCATTCGACAAGATCCAACACCCCTTCATGATGAAGGTTTTGGAAAAATTAGGAATCCATGGAACATTCCTCAATACAATAAAGCCTGTATATGACAAACCTACAGCCAGCATTATACTCAATGGTGAAAAACTAAAGCCATTTCCTCTTAACTCAGGAACAAGACAAGGATGCCCACTTTCTCCACTCCTCTTCAATCTAGTATTAGAATGCCTAGCTACAGCAATAAGACAAGATGAAGGCATAAAGGGGATCCAAATAGGGAAAGAAGAAATAAAACTCTCCCTCTTTGCAGATGACATGATCTTATATTTAAAGAATCCCATAGACTCCACTCCCAAATTACT
Organism: Dipodomys ordii; assembly: GCF_000151885.1. Lineage (NCBI taxonomy): Eukaryota > Metazoa > Chordata > Mammalia > Rodentia > Heteromyidae > Dipodomys > Dipodomys ordii. The sequence continues at coordinate 6,029 of NW_012284370.1, forward strand.
CAAGCTGATTCAAAACTTTTGCAAATTAGCAGGTTAGAAAATTAACCCCCAAAAATCAATGGCTTTTCTGTATGCCAATAACAAGAAAAGTGTGGCTGAAATTAGGAAAGCAACTCCATTTGTAATAGCCCCACAAAAAATAAAATACCTAGGAATTAACTTAACTAAAGAAGTGAAGGACCTCTATGATGAAAACTTTAAAATCTTGAAAATGGAAGTCAACACAGAACTAAAAAATGGCAAAGCCTCCCATGCTCCTGGATTGGAAAGATTAACATCGTGAAAATGGCAATACTTTCCAAGGCTATCTACAAATTCAACGCAATACCTATCAAAATTCCAACCTCATTCTTCAAGGGAATAGAAGAGGCAATCCAAAAATTCATATGGAACAATAAAAGACCCCGAATAGCAAAAACACTCCTCAACGGAAAGAACACTGCTGGAGGAATATCAATACCAAATTTCAACTCTACTACAAAGCCATAGTAATCAAAACAGCTTGGTACTGGCATAAGAACAGACCTCAGGACCAATGGAATAGAATTGAAAACCCAGAAATGACCCTACAGACCTATAGCCATCTAATCTTCGATAAGGGAGCTAAAACAATAGAATGGAAGAAAGAGAGCCTCTTCAGTAAATGATGCTGGCAAAATTGGTTAACTACATGTAGAAAACTAAAGCTAGATCCTTATATATCACCCTGCACCAGAATCAACTCCAAATGGATCAAAGACCTTGAAGTCAAAGCAGACACTCTGAAAACATTACAGGATGGAATAGGAGAAACCCTAGGTCTCCTTGGCACATGCCGAAATTTTTTGAATAGAGACCCGGAAACACAACAAATCAAGGAAAGGTTGGACAAATGGGATTGCATAAAGTTGCAGAGCTTCTGCAGGGCAAATGACATAGCTAGCAAGATCAATAGAAAACCCACAGATTGGGAGAAGATCTTTACTAGCCATACAACGGACAAGGGTCTCATATCTAAAATATACTTGGAACTCAAAAAATTAAACCCCCCAACAACAAATCCCCAAAGAAACAACTGCCCAATAAATAAGTGGGCAAAAGACTTAAAGAGAAACTTCTCTGAAGAAGAAAGAAGGATGGCCAATAGACACATGAAGAAATGTTCAACATCCCTAGCCATAAAAGAAATGCAAATCAAAACAACATTGAGATATCACCTCACCCCAGAAAGAATGGCCAAAATCAAGAACTCTAATAACAACAGATGCTGGAGGGGATGTGGACAGAAAGGAACCTTACTTCTTTGTTGGTGGGAATGTAAACTTGTCCAACCACTTTGGAAAGCAGTATGGAGGTTCCTCAAAAGACTTCACATAGAACTCCCCTATGACCCAGCAATCCCACTTTTGGGCATTTACCCAAATGCTTACAAACAGGACAACACTAAAGCTACCACCACAACTATGTTTATTGCAGCATTATTTACCATAGCTAAGATATGGAACCAACCCAGATGCCCCTCAGTAGATGAATGGATCAAGAAAATGTGGTATATATACACAATGGTATTCTATGCCTCCATCAGAAAGAATGACATTGCCCCATTTGTTAGGAAATGGAAAAACTTGGAAAAAATTATGTTAAGTGAAATAAGCCAAGCCCAAAGAAACATAGGTTCCATGGTTTCCCTTCTTTGCAATATCTAGTATATGTACGAGTCAAGCGGAAAAGGTCAGATAATGTGATGTCAGGAAAATGAACCCTTAGATATTTATTTTAATGTTATTTCTTTCATGCATGTGTTTCCAACGCATTTATAAGATTATCTCTTTGTTGCTTTGTATGTCCCTCCCCCACAGTATAACCCCTGCTCTCACTATATTTTATGTCAGTATAACTTGTGGAGGAGATGGGGAAAAACCAGTTGTTCAAGGATACAGGTGGATCTGATGCAACAATGAGAAGTACAAATTGTCATATCCAAAAGGAGCTTTACAACGTCGGTGCGGGGGTGGGGGTGGGGGGTATGGGGTGGGGGGAAGGTGGGAAGGAGAACGATTGGGATGGGGGGGAGGGGGGAGGCTGGGAAGGGATGGGAAGGGTAAACAAAGGAGGAGGCTGCAATGCTTGGTAAGAAATGTACGCATTATCCTGCCCATGCAATTGTAACCCCTCTGTACAGTATGTTCACAAATAAAATAAAATTAAAAAAAAAGAAATGCAAATCAAAACAACATTGAGATATCACCTTACCCCAGATAGAATGGCAAAAATCAAGAACTCTAAAAACAACAGATGCTGGAGGGGATGTGCACAGAAGGGAACCTTACTGCATTGTTGGTGGGAATGTAAACTAGTCCAACCACTTTGGAAAGCAGTATGGAGGTTCCTCAAAAAACTTCACATAGAACTCCCCTACGACCCAGCAATCCCACTTTTGGGCACTTACCCAAATGCTTACAAACAGGACCACACTAAAGCTACCAGCACAACTATGTTTATTGCAGCATTATTTACCATAGCTAAGATATGGAACCAACCCAGATGCCCCTCAGTAGATGAATGGATCAAGAAAATGTGGTATATATACACAATGGAATTCTATGCCTCCATCAGAAAGAATGACATTGCCCCATTTGTTAGGAAATGGAAAAACTTGGAAAAAATTATATTAAGTGAAGTAAGCCAAGCCCAAAGAAACATAGGTCCCATGGTTTCCCTTATTTGCAATATCTAGTATATGTATGAGTCAAGCCGAAAAGGTCAGATAATGTGATGTCAGGAAAATGAACCCTTAGATATGTATTTTAATGTTTTTTCTTTCATGCATGTGTTTCTAATGAATTTATAAGATTATCTCTTTGTTGCTTTGTATGTCCCTCCCCCACAGTATAACCCCTGCTTTCAATATATTTGATGTCCGTATAACTTGTGGAGGAGATGGGGAAAAACCAGTTGTTTAAGGATACAGGTGGACCTGATGCAACAATGAGAAGTACTAGTTTTCATGTCCAAAACGAGCTTTACAACGTCGGTGCGGGGGGGGGGAAGGAGGTCGGGGGGAAGGGGGAAGAAGAAGGATTGGGATGGGGGGAGGGGGGAGGCTGGGAAGTGATGTGAAGGGTAAACAAAGGAGGAGGCTGCAATGCTTGGTAAGTTATGTATGCATTATCCTGCCCATGCAATTGTAACCCCTCTGTACAGTATTTTCACAAATAAAATAAAAAAAATGAGTTCCACACATGAGTTCCACTCTGCAAAATTCAGAGTACATTTTCTCCATATGGAAAAGAGCAGATTATCAATTCTGTGTTAGAAAAAAGAGACTAGAGATGATGATTAAGACATCCTGTCCATATTATGCAAATATTATAGTCAATTGTAGAGAGAGAAGACATTGGTGTTGACATTGGTGATAGCAAGACAATGAAAGATGATATTCAAATGCTTCCTACCCACTTAAATGAGCGGTAATGGGATGAACAAGGCATTCAAATTGGTAGCAAGTATTCCAGGGAAGTACATTTTAAATATACACATAATATTTTATGTATGTATAGTGAGTATTCACTAATGGAGCAGAGGTTTGGGTGGTAGGAGAGTTCTTCAGGAATTTGATCTATTTAACTTTAGGTTAGGCAGAAAAAGAGTGCATGCTGTTACTATCATAGTAAAATGGTGTCACCTAGTTTGACTATTCAGTTCCTCCAGGAAGGATACAGAAATCCATCCTCTCATACACACACACACACACACACACACACACACATGAATAGGACCACGACCACACATGTGTACACACTCAGATACATATAAATGTAAAGGAACTAATCAAATGTAAAAACTAATCATTATTTAAAGGCAGAGAATTAAGATCAAATGCTATATATATACAATTCATGCTATAATAGAACTAGAATTTTTCATGCACACTAGTGGCTCACATGTAATCCTAGCTGTTCAAGAAGCTGAGATCTAAGCATCTGGCAGGATATCCATGACACACTTACCTATAATAGACCAATAGAAAATCAGAAGTGGAGCTGTTTCTGAAAGTGGTAGAGTGCTAGCCTTGACCAAAAAAGAGCACAGGACAGTGTATATGTCCTTAAAGACTCACCACAGAGAAGCTTTGTTTTTCTTCAGCTTAAATCTCTTAAAATAATCATAGATAAATCTAATGTGTCTTGAACTGCTGAATGCAGTGAGAAAACAAATTTGAAAATACCCAGAAGGTTTGGCAGTATATTTATTAGACACTAAAAACAACAAGATATATACCAAAGGATAGTGGTGCTGGACATTTGCCCTGGCTTTGAGCTGCACAACTTCTGATAGTGTTGCTTATAGATCATTACTCTACTTGCTTTTTATTAGTTGATGATAAAGAAAAACTCTGTTAGGACCACTGAATAACTACAACTCTGTTAGCCAAGGTGTGTTATCACATTGGTTACTTCTCATCCATTACTTTAGATTATGACATCAATTCAAAGTATCTCCTATCAGATCTGTATCAACTATCACATACTCCAGGAATTTTAAGCCAGGCACACAGTTGTTAAGAGAACTTGTACTTCTGTACAAAATCTGCTGTTCAAATGAAGACTACAACATATAAATATGTTTCATACAGGATGGTTGGTGGAAATGAATGGTACCCTTATGGATTAGCCATTTATTCTTCAAGCAAAGCCATCACTGAAGTCTACTTTTAAGTTGTTACCCAAATTTGAAGAAAAATATAACAGAAGTTCTATTGACAAAATAAAAATACCAAGAAGCCATGAAAAATTGAATTAATGCCACAGCAGCTAATTCATGAGTACTGAAAGTAAAAAGTGACACAGGATAGAACATCTTTCCTGGCATAAATCATTAATGCCTTAAAATGGAAGAACACCTCTGGCCACCAGTATATCATGGCTACTACTTATTAGGTCGAGATCTGAGGATCATAGCTCAGAGTTAGCTTGGGCAAGAAATTCCATGATATTCTGCCCTCCAGTTAACCCCCGCCAACCCCACACACAACAGAGCCAGAAGTGCTGTTGTGGCTCAAGTGTTAAAACACTAGACTTGAGCACAAAAGCTTAAGGACAGCGCCCAGGCCCTAACTTCAAGGTCTGTAACCTACACAAATACACACACACACACGCACACAAACTAGTAAAAGTGAAGCCCACTCCCACAATAAGCAGGAAGGGGCTAATCTTTCCCTTAGTCTTCCCCTTTGAGTTCATGTAATAAGCCTTGTTTCCCATTAGGTTCCTAGACTTTCCATTGCTAGGCATTTTTTCTGGTTTTCTTTTGATTAATAAAAGTGACACATATGGATGATTTTCTGCTTGAAAAGATACAACACTCTTTAAAACAGTAAACAAGTAGCCAAGAAAAAGTTCTTTACCCAACATACTTAAAATGTAGAAGTAAATAGTGTATGCTTACTTCTATTTGAGAACTTTGGCACACTCTACTGGTGTTTCTTAATCAAGCTGTTTTGTGTAACACCTGAAAAATCTAGTTTCACCTCTTCTGCCTCAGTCCTTCTCCTTTAGTTGAAGAAAAAAGATAGAGTGGATTTTCTCTTCTTTCTCCAATGTGATAACCTGCCCCTCTAAAAGTATAACTGTAACACTGTCTTCTCAGATGCATGAGGTGAAAAGGCTTTGTAAAATGCAAAGAACTATGGGAAGAAATTTGTTATACTGCACTGATAGGTACCATCTTGAAAATACATTGCACTTCCTTATCTCCCACATTTTAGTTATGGTCATTTTTCAGAAAGACTTTTCTAAGAATATTGCTTTTAGAGGTACTAATACCTTGGAATGTAAGAAAGAGTTGCATAACATTTGTACTAGAAAAAACAGTTTATTGACCAAGATCACTTCATTTGCTTGACTTTCTAATATATACTCTTTCAATTGTATATTCTTAAAGGATGCAACACAGAGACTTAAACAACCCTAATTTTAAATAAAAAGCTGTACCATGTACTCACAGTGATATATAGAGAAATTTCCTTGACTTCTGACAATGTTGAGAAGACAGGAAAGAGTCCAGATTGAAACTGTAGAGTTTTGCCTATATTCTGCTATAAAACAAACAGATTTCCCAAATGCCTAACCAACTCAGAAATTTCTAAAACAAAAGATTACTACATTGGAAAAAAGTGAATCTGATATCTAAACTTTTGCCATTCTGTTATCCAAAACTATTCTAAAATGAAAATGATGAAATAAAATATGAAAATGCAATGTAAAATAAATAACATAAATATTAATAAAAAAGGGAAGTAATTTGTTAATGGAACTGAAACTATTTTTGACAAATTTCAGACACAACAGTGATTAGATAACTCTTTTTCTCAACTGTAGCAATTGTAATGAAAGGGATTATATGAACCATAGCCAGCAAATAATCCTTAAAGCCAAGGGGAAAGTATGTAAGTATTTACATATCAACAAATAATTAGAGATCAACAAAAGGACCACAGAGAAATTATCTCTGTATAATATCAATTAATGATGTCGTTACTATAGTTGCTCAATGGGGCACTAGTGAAAGAGGCAATAAAAACACTTAATGCAGATTGAAAAACAACAATATAAAAACATAAAAAGGGTGGAATTAAACAGATTAGAGAAAAACATAAAATGATTAGACTATATTTCCAGATGTCACATTATTAGAATGGTTAAAGGGAATTATCTAGAGAATAGGACAAAACATGTTAAGAACTCTGATTACATAAATATGCAGTGTTAAGAATAATTACACAAATTTGGAACAAAAATTCAACTTTCTATGTTCAAATTTGGTCTAACAGAAAATGATTTTGACATTATGCGTATATCAACAATGTAGTTAAGAGTTTATAGATAATGGTACTCTAAAGTGAGTGATTTCAATAGTTTATATTATGGATACCTTGAGTTGGGAAGATGCTAAGATATGTGCACTGCTAATGAACAGTATAGTGTAATTGGAAGACTATTTAGATGAGTTTAAATATATTTCAGTAAGTGGGAAATCACAAAAATGCAGAAAAATATACTTGATTTCCTAAGGAGGCAGAGAAAACCTATAAAGCACCAAATTAAATGAGTAGACAAAAAGCTTAAGAAGTTTAATTGCAAGAACCACACAAATAGAAAACTTACAGATATGCATACTTTTATCAGTAGATAAATGATCAGTTTCAATAGCAATTATCAAATGCAATAATTAAAACACAGCCACAGTGAATTGGATGACAAGGACCAACTTTTGTGGCTATACAAGAAAGTACATTTTGAATAAAAAGGTACAAGATTTGGAAAAAAAATAATTTCTACAACTCTTAGACTCTTAGCTATTCATGAATAGCTCAGGGTCACAATTAAAATACAAATAGGACAAATATGTTCATGAGACTTTCTAGGATTCTTTAGCTAGGGTTGTGACTAAATAGAGCAATGGCTTTAACAAAAAGCAGCTGATTTATGGAGCCCAGGCCTTGAGTTCAAGTCCAGGAATAGCACAAAATGAAAAACAAAGGTATAGAGGAAGGGAGGGAGGAAGAAAAAAGAAGGAAGAAAGGAAGCAAGGAAGCAAGGAAGAAAGCAGGGAGGGTGGGAAATTTCCAGATTTCTGTGTGGATGTTCAAAATTTGGGCTGGATGCTTTGCAGGCTCAGGAAAGTGGGCCATCTGTGGGAATGACTTGCAGAATTAAGGTAAAAAGGTGGGGAAACTATTGAGTTGTTTGCCAACCATTTCAATGAGGAGCAGGGCTGGGGGAATCAGGCCTATGATCCCATCTCCTTCGAGTTTCTTCAGAAGGTGCCATGGGTGCTGGGTGTGGCTCAGTAATCCCAGGAGAAGCTGCTGTGTGATTGATAGGTATGTTTTGGAGAGTGGGGTCAAGTTAAATTCATGCCAAGGGACCAGAAATCAGTAGCAGAGTCTTGGAGCCTGCAGTCAGTGCCTGTCCCTGATGGGATCAGAGAGGCCTGCACACAAGGTCCATGTCTGGTACACCAAGATGAGCATCAGGACCGCATCCATGCTCTAGCATCTAACCTTGCAAAGCCTACTGAGCAACCACTCCTCTGTCATCTCAGCCCTGGAGAATCTGCCAGTGCTATTATTTCCTACTCTTTATGGAGGGCTGTGCCCAGGGCCACACAGAGGTGCTGAAGGCCATGGTGTAGGCCTGTCCTTTCCCCTTCCTTCCCTTGAGGGATCTGGCAGAGTCACCAAACCTGGAGACCTACAAAGGGCTTGATCTACTGTCTTCAATGGGTTCGATCTCCTACTTGTCAAGAAGGAGCACCCCATTGGGTGGAAACAGCAAGTGCTGTTTGTGGCAATTTGTGGCAATTGCAACTTGAGATCAGGGTTTAGAATTATTATTCCATGGCACGAATATCTTCTCTGGAATTCCTGACTGAAAGGTCAACAGAGAGTCACCTTTCAGCTGGGACTTAAGAGCAGCCTTTGATCCTCTCCATTGACCTGACTTTGGAAGATGGCACCCAGGATGAATTCCAAACCTATCTCCTCTATTAGGCCAGGAAGTGGAAAGAAGGAGTCCAGCTGTGCTCGACCAAGCTTCAGATAATGTCTGGTTCCTCTACAAAATACAGAAGGCTCTGCGTGTGGTGGGCCATGACTCCATCATGGAACTTGTGGTGAACAATTTCTGGTGTCCAGAAACCATGAGAAAATTTTCTCCTTCCTGGGGTCAGACAAAAAACCTTTGCCTATTCTTCTCCAAGATAAGTGGCGACTTCTACACTTCCAGCTTCAGGAATTTCTCATATATCTGCAAATACATGGTGCATCTGGGGCAGCCTCAGTATGTCCAGGAGTTTCTTGTGCAGGATAACTTTGTCCTGTATGGATGGCTACCCTCCATCCTTAAGAACACGACGACTTTGAACACCTTTACTTTGAGTTCATGTCCACTGAAGGAAGCCAATGTGAGGTCCTTGTGCAAGTGTCCCTGTGCCAGGCAGCTCAAGCAACTGTACCCGAGGAGTTTGTGCATGGGCAGTTTCAATGCTGAGTCCCTGCAAGCCCTGCTGGAGCAAGTGACCAGCACCATGGAGATCCTGGCCTTACAGCACCGTGACATCACTGAACCCCAGCTCTTGACAATCCTGTCCTCCCTGAGCCAGTGCTCCCAGCTGCATTTCCTCAGCTTCCATGGAAATTGCATTTCCACAGCCACCCTAAACAACCTACTGTACCACACAGCCAGGCTGGGCCATTTAAGCGAGGGCCCTACCTTGCCCCACTGGAGAGCTACTGCCCTCAACAATGGGGCCTAGGGAACCTTGACCCCTACAGATTTGCCCAGGTTCAGGCTCTGTTGGCACAGGTCTTGAGAGAGAGGGGGCCAAGCCAGAAGGTCCAGATCTGTACCAATTTCTCTCATCAATGGCCAAAGGGCCAATTATATAGCCTGGAGCCCCATGGCTGTTGGCAGTTCACCCACGAGGGGCTTCCAAGCATTCCTGCTCTGCTTATGTAGTCACATGCCTCTTCTGAAATCTCTTGTCGGCATCACAGAGGAACCCCAAGACACAAGTTCATTTTCCATGGAGCACACCCTGCATTCTTCAGTGTGGGTGGAAGAGACTGGGTGTCTTCTCCTGAACTTCGTAGCTATCAAACCCCTGGACTTTCTCAGCCCAGTAGGCATCTACGTGTCCTGTGTACACATCATTAGGAAGCTGGAGTGGTCTCTGCCTGGTAAGAACTGGAACATGATCCTGTTTCTAAATGTTTTAAGCAAACCTACAAGTGCTGGGGCAATCCCTCAATATCTGTCATTTACTGTATCACTCCCTTAATAAAACAAAAATAAAGGAAAAGCATGAATAGAATGGTGTAATTTCTCAGCACCAATGAATGAAACTATTTTTGGTGCCAAGAATCCTAGCTACGCTACTAGTCTGAGATGTGAGCATCACAGTTCAAAGCTAGTGTGGGCAGGAAAGTGTCTGAGATTCTCATTTCTAGTGAATCACCAAAAAAGCTGAAGTGGAGCTGTGTTTTAAGTAGTGGCATGCTGGTATTGTGCATTAATGCTCAAGGACAACTCCCAGGAAGTCAGTTCAAGACCCAGAATTGGTACAACCCAACTACCATCAAATATCCCCATGATCAAGATATGGATCCAATTTTGGAGCAAATGGACTGGGTGGGGAAATTCAATATCAAATACCATACGACATCCATGAAAAAAAGAGAACTTTTTTCCAAAGTGTTTTGTGATGAACGTCCTAGTTACTCAGCTAGTCTAGGGTCTGAGGATCACAATTAAAATCCAGGCTGGGAAGGAAGGTCTGTGAGACTCTTTTTGATATTCAATCACCAGATACACTCTTAGTTGTCTGATAGCTTAAATGTTAGAGTGCTTTCCTTGTACATAAAAGCTCATGGACACAATAATGGAATATAAAGTGTATGAGCCTACAAACATGTTTGTGAGATTTAGTATCAGTATCCCACAATGCTGTAAAACGTTTGAAATTTATGTATTCACTTAATCTGTATAAATAAAAAAAAGCTAAATGGTATCACTACAGACCCTGAATTAAAGGCCCAATGTTGACACAAAAACAAAAGCAAAAAAAAATACCAGGATCACACTCAAATATAAATAGATCCAATCTTAGAGAAATTTGTAAGTAATTTTCAAAGTCAAATGTTATAAGACATTCCATGTACCAAAAGTATTTCTGCTTCATAGCATATTTTTGGATGATAATTTTCAGTATGTAAATGTGGTTTGTGGTTGATCAGACATGTCTTAAAACTTCAGGCTCACTTCAATTTGTTTTTCTATAAGGAGTATTAACTCTGTGTCCACCCAGGCATGCCAAAAATAAAGAATGAAAATATATGACCTTCGGTATCCTTCCAGGAAGAACTATAAAGTAAAGTATGTGACATCACCTTCGCATGATGGTAACCGAGTTTCATTGTGATTTTGTGCTTCAAATCAAAATAAAGTAATCAAAGCATGGGGATATCTTCCTATGGAGCTGTGAGGGAACTGAGACCACCCACACTTTGACCCATCATTGAATACCCATTATATATACATAAAGTATTATATGTGTATATTTAATATGTACTACTCTGGGATATTTGCTATCAGTTATGAGTGACCTGCTTATCTCATGACTCCTAATTGCCAGTGGCTCACGCATATAATCCTAGCTACTGAGGAGACTGAGATCTGAGGATCACTTTCAAAGCCAGCCCACGCAGGAAAGTCTGTGACTCTTATCTCCAATAAACCACTGGAAAACCGGAAGTGGTGCTCTGGCTTAAGTGGTAGAGTGCTTCCCTTGAGCTGAAGAGTGCAGGGACAGCATTCAGGCCCAGAGTTCAAGCCCAACAGACCGACAAAAAAGCATATAATTTTGTATATATAATATTTTTAAGGCTATAAAAAATAATTACTTGAAAAATACATCTAGCCATGGGTAAACAACCTACTATGAATCTTTACTTTTTAGCTATTTCTTCATAAAACCAATACATTATGATATACAATTGAAGTGTACTTTTGTAGCATATGAAATCCATTTTTGAAATTCTGAAACAACACAGAGAAAGCAGAGACAGAAGAAGAAGAATAAAAGGAATGGAAGGAAAAAATGGGAATGAAATTGGAGATGGGGAAGATGGATCTGACAAAATAGATTGAGGAATATGGAAAAAGGCAGATGTGTGAATGGGAATATATAACAATGAAGCAAAATACATTCAACTGAGTATATGAAATCATGCACTATTAAAATGCATAATATGAATGAATTCTGACTCAGAATAATAGTGATATATAGGCAGGCAGAAACTATATTTCAAAACTATATTCAGAAACTATATTTCAAAACTAGGAAAATATGTATAAACTAAGCTGCATAGGAAGTTTAGATCTGGTGATCATGGTTAAAAGGTAAATTGGGCAGGAAATCAAAAAGAATATTAATTCCAGTTAACTATCACAGAGCAAAAAGTGGAGTTCAATTCGGGAAACATTGTCCTTATGCAATAAATACATAAATACATAAATAAATAAATGGACTGTACCAGGCTTTAAGTTCAATTCCCAGACTAGCAACAAAAAAGAAATTTAGGCAAATGCTTAAGAAAGTATAACTTGAAAACTAGAAGCAATGAAAATACACTAGTGGAGATGATTAGATAGAAATAACACAAAAAAATAGAATGATATTCAAATTTACCTGGATTTGGTTACAACTTCTGACTCAACCATTACTAGAAAAATGACTGTGAATGACTTATTCATTGAATTCATTACAACAATATAAACCAATATCTGATGGAAAAAATAATGTAGACCATCTGAACATCCAAGTTCAGACAAATCTGGACATTTGGTCATCCATGTAAATTCAATCTTAAAAGGACTTATTTTTCATAATATGTGTTTTGTCCCAGAAGCCATGCAGAAAATTTCTATCTGGCCTTAACAATATGATGTAGCAGTTGGGGGCAAAGATGCCGCCCAGCAACTCTTACTGGAATTCAAGATGGAGAAAACCTCTGTAGCCACCGTGATTTTCCTTTTGTCACTGAGGTAGACAGGCAGGAATGTGAGCCAGATACTGCAGAATACCAGCATGCTGAAGGTTAAGAACTTGGCTTCATTGAAGGTCCCAGGCCAGAAAAACCATAATGAAGCTGGCCAGGGCCAGGGAGCCCAGGTATCCCAAGAAACAGTAAAAAGTGGTGGGGGAACCCTTGTTATACAGGATGAGCACATGGCCACATTTAGAGTGTACATCTGTGTAAATGTAGGAAGATGAAGTCCCCAGTCAGAATACACAGAGAGGTACCTAGATCAGAGTACAGATAAGAATGGTGACGTTTGGAACCCCTGATAGCAGCAACCAACTCATGTTTCTCCCTAGAGAAATGACATTGAAGGCCAGATCCACAGTTACAGTTTTGGCCAAGACAGCAGGAATGCAGGTGATTGTGTTGGAACAGGCATTAAAGAGCAAGGGCAAGTGCGAACACAAGATAAGGGAGATGAGCAGGATGTACCTGAGAGCCTGGTTACTAGATTTTTTTTAATTGTGAAAATACTGTACAGAGGGGTTGCAATTACATGGGCAAGATAATGAAAGATTGCTAGCTTTGACAGTGGAGGTGTTCTGATGTTCACAAAGACTCCAAGGACAATTCCCTGTGAGTGTACATAAACAAATGGCCATGCAGGCCAAGGCCATTCCCAAGAGCTCTCCATAAGCCAGGAAACTTTCATCTCTTTCAAGGCACCGGTTACTCTCTGCATTGGCATACTGGTGATCAGGACACTTTACACACTGCCCTGTATCTAGTGAGGAAGTTAAATAACCATCAGTCACTTTTCACTACTTAAAAGAATATTGGGTATCCTTACATAAGGATAATACTAACATGTCAACACTTATTAGCAATAAAAGCAAATATTATCAATTATTCCTTGATATGTTCAGTATTATTTCTATTTCTTCTTCATGTTCCCACACTCTTTCCTACATTTTACTTTTTCAGTTTGAATCTTTTTTTTACATACCGAGACTATCACCCATAATATTTATTTCCACATGTGAAAGCCTATGAAAACATTTTTGCACATACTGGAGCATGTGGCTAATGGTATCTGAAGAGTATGGTTCAAAACCATCCCAGGCAGGAAAGTCCATGCAATGCTTATTTTTTTTGGTGGGGGGAGGCAGTCATGGGTGTTGTACTCTGGGCCTGGGCGCTGTCCTTCAGCTCTTCAGCTCAAGGTTAGTGCTCTACCACTTGAGCCACAGCACCACTTCTGGCTTTTTTATTTTTGCTTATGTGGTGCTGAGGAATAGAACCCAGGGCCTCATGCATGCAAGGCAAGCACTCTACCATTGAGCCACCTTCCAGCCCACGAGACTCTTATTTCCAGTTAACCACCAGAAAACCAGAAGTGGTGTTTTAGCTCAAGTTGTAGAGTGTTTGCCATTAGCTGAAGCTTAGAGACAGCAGCCAGGCTCAAAGTTCAAGCCCCTTGACAGACCAAAATAAAAAGAATGTTTCTGCATGTTAAATGCTGCCATAGTAATTCTCAGTCTTTTGTGTACAACTCAAACCACTAATCCAAAATTCTGGACAGAAATGTTTGGAATTCTTTGAATGGCTCTATGCAATATAAATAAGAATCCCTTACCTATTCCTTGCAGTCATTATATTTGTCCATCCGACTCATCAATAAAGAGATGGGGAACAGAAGCTCTACAATCATCCTCTGCAAAACACTGTTGCCTGCTTCTTCGACCAAACCCAACACAGAGTGCACAATCTGTTGAAAGATCATTTCTTGGCAATTGGAAATAAAGGTGTACAAGATGTCTGTTTTCTTTGCACCCTAAAGTGAACTTGAAGAAGATGGAGACCATGTACTTAAAAAGGCTTTGCACTTCATATGATAGACATTAAACATACATTGCTAAGGAGTGGAACAATCATGTGTAAAATAAGTAGAAAAAATTAATCTTACAACTAATTCAGAGCCTGTATTTTTTATTTCAAGGAGCACTGTCATCCAGTGTCACAATTAATTTACAAGGTGAAAGAAGCAAGTCTTTGAGTAGGCAATTATTATACACAACATTTGTGTTTCAGGGATTGGGTAACACAAGGGAGTAATCATAAATTTGTCCCTAAGTCATGCACTTACCTATCCCATTAGCTATCTCATTTTCTGAGCAAAGGATACAATCAAAGCAACAGATAACCTTTCCTTCCTGAGGGGATTTCCTGAATCCAGGACATAGCTCACTGTAGACAGAGTGAGGAGGCTGAGAACAATAAGATATTTGTCAGTAAATGTATAGAATTCTACATAACACTAAAAAAGTCCATTGATTTAAAGAATAGGATTATTAAGGATATTATTTGTATGAACATAAATCTAATAATGCAGTTATAGGTTCCACATCATATATCAAAAGGGTTATGTAATATATACTTAGTCTCTATCTAGCCTGAACTAATGAGAAGTGTGTGACCTTTAAAAGACAGAGGATAATGATGAGAAAGTAGGTCCTGGTTGACAGCCTTCTGGAATTTCCTTGAATTCATAACATCCTATGTAGTCTCCTTCTCATCTGTGACATGTTGAGGAACAAGGAGAAAGAATTCTCTTGATGCTTTAAAAGTATGCTATAAGATAAAGCACAGGCCTCATCTTTATAGGGTTATATGAAGCCCAGGCCCTTCCAATCTTTTTTTCATCTATCCAGTGCCATGCATTGAAAATTTGCAAACACAAGCTCCTTCACTGATTCCTCTCACCACAGATGACTAAGTAGCAGGCCAACAAACCATTGAATGGACTGTCCACAGAAGGGAGCAAAATAACTCTTTAAAAGAATTAAATGTTTCCTCTGATACTTTCTCACAGCATAGAAACCAGGTAAGCAAAATACAATTTACATTTTATGATAACATTCCAAATAAACACTGAACAACTCACTTTTAACTTTTTAATTTTGGGTGCTTAACCTAGAGATAAAAATCTGTATCTGGGCACTGTCCTTGAGGCTGTTTTGGTCAAGGTTACCACTCTACCACTGGAGCCATAGCTCCACTTGATGTTCTCGGTAGTTAATCAAGATAAGAGTCTCACAAAATTTTCTTCCCATTTTAGCTTTAAACTGATAGGTAATCTTAGATCTGGGAGGATAGGATTACAGTCATGAGTCACCAGTGCTCAGCCCCATTAATTTATTCTGTTTCTTTTCTACCCAAGAGTCAATCAATAAAATTTCTTAAGTTTGAAATACTTAAATGTTAGTAAGCATAGAGAGTATAAAGTCTGTATGTTTTTGTCTGTGTGTGAGTGTATATGTGTGAGCCAGAACTATTGTTGAATTCAGTGCCTGGGCTTTGTATCTAAGCTTTGCTGCTGAAGGTTAGCACTGTATCACTGGATCCACTGCTCCACTTCCAGTTTTTTTGGTGTTTAAATAAAGATAACAGTCTAACAAGCTTTTCTGCTAGGACTGATTTGAAACCATGATAGTAAAATCTCTTACTTCTAAACATCTAGTATTACAGGAGTGACTTTTCTGGCCCCAGCTAGGAATATATTTTAAGGGTGAAATCTGCTTATTTATATGAAATTACAATTAGATCCAACCCAACTTTGTAGTTCCTATTGCCCACTCTACCATATTTTATTACTTAAACACTTGATGAACATGTAGTTTATGTGATGAAAAATTGCCTACTTCCACTTGAGGTCAGACCTTCTGGAAAATTCGAAATGTTTACAATTTCATACTCTTCTTCTAATTTCCTTTTCTCAATCAAAATCTCTTGTCCTCAAATAGGATTGTGAAATTGTATTTTATTCACAAAATGGATACACCTAAAAAAAGATACATCATCTTATGATGAAGTATATCCCAGACTTAAAACAAAAAATCTGAAATGAGAAAAGCTCCTGATTAAAATTTCAGATTCAGCATTCCAAATGAGCAGAAAAACCTAATGAAGAAAAAAAATTCTATGGGACAAAAAATCATCAAAATAATCTTTGGGCATCCTGGTCACTCAGCAAAGAAATAAAAGGCTTTGTTTCAAGAGAAACCAGTTCCATACAAATATTCATAAATGAGACAATTCCCAATTTCCTAACTACAGTTTCACATAACTAAGTTTGTAAAAATCTATAGTTTGAGAATGGTAAAATTTTAATGCATAAAGTTGAATGAATTTAATTTACTTATAAAAATATGGATAATTCTGTTTAGCAGATTATCTTTACTATTATTAAGAAACACATCGGGAAAAGGTGAATTTTTAATTTTCAGAACATTAGCTATGAGCATGTTGAGGTTATTTGAAACTAAAAGCTTATGGAAAAATGGAATATATTTTGCCCTTGTTACTAACCTGCTTTAAATTAACAGCACAAGCACACATGTGTAAGAGACCTCAATTACAAACTGTTATACAGTAAGTGACCTGTCTAAGAAATGACGTTCCTCACTGTTTGTACCATCCAAAACTTTAACTCCTTACGTGTACAGGTGAAGGCTCTGAACCTTTTCTTTTTTCCATTGTTTATAATTCTGCTTGATGAAGAAGCATGTCATGGAGAGCCTGGGCCACAGAATATACAGCACTCTATATACTGTAACTGTCTCCAGACATAGTCATGTCAAAAATGTGCCTAGGCAACCAAGCCAAAGAAGCATCATGAGGATAGTTCTCCCCATTACCAAATCAGAATCAGAACCTGAGCAAGTAAAAGAGAAACCACAGCCCACCAAGGAAAATATCTCCTGGGTATTTGGAAGGGTTAACTACTTTGACAAAATTTGTGAATCCAAAAACATCTGGGTGATGATGTAAAAAAATGACAGGTACATGTAATGAACTAAGCAGTAAATATTTTTCTTATGGTTAAATGCCATTCTACAACTTTTCCTTTTATTAAAATTTGCTCAACACACACCATTCAATATAGTAGGAATTCATTATGAACATATAGGATGAGGACATAGGCTGATGATTTACTTATAAGGTTATAGGATACCATGCTTTTTAAAATATTTATAAATGGTTTGTTATTGCCAGATCAAATTATTCTTGGCCATCTCTTCTTTCAATACAGGAAGAATCTGCAAGCCATTTTCATCTTGTAAGGTTAACAATCCTACCCAATTCCACCTGAAGTGAAGCAGTAATAAGACCATGGCAGTTGCTACTGATGTGTTCTTTGGGGCCATCTAATAGAGAGAAGGAAACTTTTTATGGTCACTCAGTACATGATCAAAAGGCCCAAAGGTAAACTAAAGTGAAGAAATAGAAGATGCTCCATGAATGAAACATTTCTATCTATGACAATCCCAGTCATTATATATATTATATAACCATGTGAAGCAAATGGAAGGCATGTTTTTCTTTTTTTTTTTTTTTGCTTCTTCTTTTTTTTCTTGCCCATGAAATTGTAAACCCTCTTTATGGTATTTTCAAAATAAAAAAATAATAAGAAAACAACATTGAGATAACACGACTTTTTATTATTTTTTTTATTTTGAAAATACCATACAAAGGGGTTACAATTACATAGGCAAGATAGTGAGTATATACCTCCGCCTTTGTTTCCCCATACCATCCCTTCTCCTCTCCACTCCCTCGCCCCCACACCCCCATACCACAACCATCCCACCCCCTCCCCACCCCCTCACCCCGCCAACGTAGTAAAGTTCGTTTTTTGACATAACGTCGTGTACATCTCGTTGTTTTAATGGGTCTACCTCTAACTCTGTTTAAACAGTTTGTTTTTTCCCTTCCCCTCTACAAATTATATCAACGTCAAATACAGTGAAAGCAGGGCTTATAAAGCATTGTTGCCTCCTTCTTTGTTTCCCTTTCCAATCCCTTCCCCTCTCCACCTCCCCATCCCCCCCCCATCTCACCACCACCACCACCACCAGCCCCATTTGATAGGAAATTGAAAGACTTGGAAAAAATTATATTAAGTGAAGTAAGCCAGGCCCAAAGAAACATAGGTCCTATGGTTTCCTTATTTGCAATAACTAGTATATGTCTGAGACAAACAGAAACTCTCAAACAAGTTGATGTCAGGCAAAAAACCCCAAGATAAGGATTCATCTGTTTTTTTTTCTTTCTCAAGATTGTTTCCAACATATTTATAAGATGCTTTCTTTGTTGCTTTGTATGTACCTCCTCCATGGTATAAGCCATACTTTCACTGTATTTTATGTAGACATGTTTTTCTTTTAGTTTTTGAAAAGAAAAAAATCAAACTTTTAAATTAATTATAGAACAAATCAATTTGTACGATGTCTTTTGGTTTTTGTCACTGTCTTTGTCTTTGTCACATCAACTCTTTTGGTCTTTGTCATATCAACTCCTCCCATTTGTATCTACCACAGGTATTCCCTGACTTTAAGAGTTCCATTTTCACATATGTACATTGAATATTATGTTGTATTTGCCCACCCATCTTCTTCTTTTTCCTTTGCACCTTTCCACATCCACTTAAAATGCCCCAAGAAGATATGCTTCTGGTGCTCATTTTTTATACTCTGTTAATTTTTCAGAAAGGTTAGATTGATATGTACTATAATTTAGTCAGATTGATCATGTATATATGTAAGTGAATATATGTGGACTCCATAACTTTATAATATTTTATGAGAATAATTTTTTATCTAATATTACATATGAGAGAACTCATACCTACTTTTACTTTCTTTTTTTCCTGCCAATTGTGGGGCCCGAACTTTGCGCCTGGGCACTGTCTCTCAGCTCTTCAGCTCAAGGCTACCACTCTACCACTTGAGCCATGGGACCATTTCCAGATTTTTCTCCTGAGCAATCGAATCCAGGGTCGCATGCTTGCAAAGCAAGCACTCTACCACTGAGCCACCTTTCCAGGACCCTACTTTCACTTTCTGAGCCTGACTTTCTTCATTCAATATATCTTACACAGGAGCATATGTATATGTGTGGTAATACAGGGCTATAAACTCAGGGACTCATGTACTTCTCCTTTCAAAGCTACCAATAAACAACTTGAACCACACATTAATTCCTGTTTAATTCTTGTTGATTCACAATGTTTCCTGATTACCTGCACCCTGCTGAACATATCTGTACACTTTCAAGTCATTTCCTGATTTTTTAAGAAAATTAGTAAGGCTAAAACTTTTTTAAAAAAACCCTCTTGTCATATCTAACTTTTCTCTTTTCAAACCAAAGGGACTATCCTATTCCATTATATTTGAGTACTTACTCTTTGATATCACAAAATTTGATAGGTTCATAAATCCAATCTCTTCCTATCATACTCTCCTAACAGCTGAAATGGCCCTAAATTTGATATTTTACTATAGCCTACCCTTCCTATTCTTATCTGTGAGCCTGTAACTGTTCAGAAATGTACCAATCTGGGCAGAAATTCTTCCTGATGGTCCTGTAATTGCTGCTATGGACTTTATGGTTTGGAATATTATAATTTCCAAAGAGGCAAATGAGGGGATCTTTAAATGCGGTTGAAATTCCATATTGAACATTATACACACACACACACACACACACACACACACACACACACACACACATATATATATATATAAAATCCCAGAGTGAAGTTATGTAAAAGATTAGGATATTTGTTGTTCTCTCTTTAATAGCAACTACCACAAAAAAAACACACTGGTAGTTCATGAAAGTCAACCTGAATAATGAATGTAGAATTTTTCAAACTTAAGATGTTGAAGTATAGATTGCTTGCTTTCTTGCCCATATATATGTTAAAATATTACCCTAAATTGGGATCTAATGTGAATATAGTTTCATGTGTCAAAGACATGAAGGAAATTTGTTATGAATGAAATTTAAAAAGTTAGTTAAGGCACAAGATAGTTTGCTTTATCTCTACTACCACATAAATCACAGCAATCATTTTCCATTAAACGTGGGGCTGCATTTCATGAGACAACAAATATTCTATTGTTTTCACCTTTGGTAACTATCTCCACATATGGGAAAAGTTTTATTTCAAGGCACCTAGATTGTGTAATGTGGTTATATTGCAGGTCAGAGTAACTAACAAATCTTCAATGTAAGAATGTCTTTCAGAAGCTAAGTGTCATTTAAGGAAGATTCTATAACAAGTTATGTTCACAGACCCAACATAGTAAGAAAAAAAAAACAAAAAAACACTTGATGCAATATCAACCAAAACAAGAGCTTAACCATCAGGTGATGGAATTTTATTTCTTATTCATATAACAATAGTAAAGGGAGTCATGAAACTCCAAGGTGCTTATTATGGAGAGAGTAATCTCCAACATTGGGATGAGAATGTCAGCAAGCTTTACATTGAAATCCAATTTCCAAGGCCACCGTGGCACAATGCAGTAATCACTTCCCAATATATTTAGATTGAGATATTGAAAAGAATGAATATAAAAAAGTAAAGAGGATCAAAGTACTTTTCATTCTCTTTTGTCATGTTTATGTGTATAAAGTTATTCATGTGTGTGTGCACATTCTAAAGAAATTAATGCAATGAAATCAACAAACCTTCAAAGTTAACAATTGAGGCAATATTAAAATATAAGTAATTCAAGAATTACTTATAGAATCCATAGAAGTACAGGAAAATGGCAATTAACGTTTCATACACAGTATAACCAAGCAATAGGGCAGAAAATCAAAGATACAGAAGACAGGTGAGTAACATGTTAGGAGTTACTAAATAATTCTCAGTCCCAAATATCAATTTTATTGGACTTGACTCTACAATTAAATGACATAGATTGAGTAATTGGATAAAGATATAAAACATATCCATCTGCTGTCCCAACCAAAAAAATTAAATAAAAAGCAAATAACCCACATAAAATACGGTGGAGTAGCAATCCTAATATCAGATGAAATCGACATCAAATTAAATTAATGAGAATAAACACAGAAGGACATTATATACTAATAAAGGGAACTCTTTCTCAGAGTGATATACCAATTCTAATATCTAAGCACCAAATGCTGGAGTACCCAATTTTATTAAAGAATGTATCTTAATCTTACAATGCACATAGATCTAAACACATTGATAATTGGTAACATCAACACATCATTGTCATCTCTGGATCATCCAGGAAAAGCTCTGCAAAGAAAACACATACATATATGGTTGTATGGACCACCTAGTTTTTCCAGATATCTAGTGAATATTTAAACAGGAGCATCAGAATATACATTCCTCTCAACAACTCAATCAACACTCTACCAAGTAGATCATATTTTAAGTAGCAAAACAAATCTGTGCAAATTTTAAAAAAATGATATTATTCCCCTGCCTCCTAACATATCAAAATGGAATAAAATTACAGCTCAAAAAATAATGCTATGACAGAAAATTCTGTAAAGTGTGGATACTGAATAATATATCACAGAATGAAGAGATTAGAATGGGAATTTAAATATTTATTAAACAACATATATGAACCCATAAAATACAGATCCTCTAGGACTCAATGAAGACAGTACTCAGAGGAATATTTATAACCCTGTGCTTACAAAAACAAGTTGGGGAAATCTCAAATCATTAGTTTAATGATGAAAATCAAGTTTCTTGAAGAATAGGAATAAACCAAAAGCAAAACTACAAGGTTGAAACACTAAAAATTAACTCAAATAATGTAGAAAATAAAATACCATAAAACATTAACAAATATTGGTTCTTTTAAGAAAATTGATAAAACTGGCATACTCTTAGCAAATCTGATCCCCAAAAGAAGAGTATGTACACACATAAAGAAAATTAGAGGCAAAAATGGGAAAATCAAGAGAAATACAATCAAGCTTTAGGACGTTAGAAGGGAATAGTTTGTAAACATTTATCATGACAAATTGGAGAATCTGGAAGAATGGTGAAATTTCCAGAGAATGTTGATATATTCCAACAAACAAAATAGATTGGAACCAACACAATAGACCCATAACAAGTAATGAAATTGAACTGGCAATAAAAGACCGCCCATCCAAGTAATGCCCAGGACCTGATGAATATGCAGCTGAATTCTATAAAGCCTTCAAAGAGAACTCACTCCATTATATCTTAAAATTATTCAATGAAACAGAAAGGGAAAGATCACTACTAAACTTATTTGAAACCAGCAAAACGCTCATCCAAAAACCACATACACTCATCATGAAAGAGTTCTGTAGACCCATTTTTTGGATGAACATCAATGCAAAAGTTCTCAATAAAAGTCCAGCCAATCTAATTTAACAACTATCCAAAGAAGTTGTATTCTATGATCAAATCAGATTCAACATATCAACAGAAACAAGAACAACAACTACAAAATCATATAAACAAAGTATTTGACAAGATTCAACTCCTCTTTATGACAAATACTCTGAAGAAGCTAAGAATCCATGGACCATTCCTAAATATAATCAATGCAACATATAACAAAATTATAGACCTCATTGCATTTTATTTAAAATTAAAAACAATTCCTCTAAAATTAAGAACAATCCAAAAATGCCCACTCTCTCCGTTCCTCTTCAATAGGGTAGTGGAATTCCTAGCAAGATCAAAAAAGAGAGAGAAACTAGAAAGGGGACACAAGTAGGGAAAGGAGAAGTAAAGCTATCCTTCTTTGCAGATGACATGATCCTGTATTTAAAGATGGCTATAAATTCCTACCACAAATTATTTGAACTGATGAAGAGCTTTGGAAGAGTAGCAGGATCTAAATCAACCCACAAAAATGAATACTTTTGTGTTGTATGAGCAATGTGAAACTCAAGACTGAAATCGGGAATTCAACTCCATTTACTATAGCCCCAAAAGAATTTAAGATACCTAGGAATTAAAATAACAAAAGATGTACACAATATTTAAAGAAAAATTTAAAAATATGAAAATCTACAGCAACTATAAAGTAATGGAATAACCTTCCATCGTCCCGATTGAGAAGGATTATCATCCTGAAAATGGTAGTAGTGCCTCAAGCTATCTACAAATTCAATGCAATACTCAGTAAAATCTTAAAAACATTCTTCAATGATATAGAAGAAGCAATCTGAAAATTCTTGTGGAATAGTCAAAGACCAGAACAGCAAAAACAGTCCTCAGCATGAAGACTGCTACTAGAAAAATATCAATACCCAACTTCAAACTCTGTGATAAAGTCATAGCAATAAACAGTTTGATAATAGTACAAGAATAGGGCAGAAAGCAGGGCAACAGCGGCTCATGCTTGTAATCCTAGCCAAAGAGGAGGCTGAGATCTGAGGATCATGGTTCAAATCCAGCCCAGTCAGGAAAGTCTGTGAGACTCTTATCTCCAGTAAACCACTAGAATACTGGAAGTGGCACTGTGGCTCAAGGGGTAGAGTGCGCTCCTTGAGCTGAAGAGCACAGGAACACCACCCAGGCAAAGAGTTCAAGCCCCACAAGTGCCAAAAAATAGAGTAGAGGTAAGGACCAATGGAATAGAAGACCATGAAATGAACCCACATACTTATAGCCACCTAATATATCATGAGATAAAAATCATAGGATAGAAGGAAGACAAACTCTTCAAAAGTTGTGGAGGGAGAATTGGGTAAACATGTGCTGAAAACATCAAAGGGATTAGAACAGAAATTATAGAGCCTTATGTATCACCCTTCACCTAAATCAGTTACACAAGAAACTAAGACCTCAGTGTAAGACCTGATACCCTGAAGAGGTGGGGAAACACCAAAGATCATTTCAAAATGTGTGAAGTCAATATGCAGAATCACAACAAATCAAAGAAAGTCTGGATGCATGGGATTGCCTCAAAATGAAGAGTTTCTGCAATGCAAATGGCATACTTAGCAAGATAAATTGAAAGCCCACAGATTCGGGGAAGATCTTTATTAAGTATGCATAAGACAAAGGCCTCATATCTAAAATATACTCAGTGGTCAAAAAATTCAACCTCTCCAAAATCAAGTCCTCAAAGAAACAATAACCCAATTAATAAATGAGTTAAAGACTTAAAGAGAGATATCTCTGCAGAAGAAGTAGAATGGTCAATTTATCCATGAAGAGAGAGATATTTGACATTTCTGTATATGAAAGAAATATAAATCAAAACAAAATTGAGATTCCACCTCACCCCAGTTAGAATGCCCAATATAAAGAAAACTAACAATACCAGATCTTGCCAAGGATATGGCCAAAAAGGAATGCATACTAAACTTTTGATGTGAATGTAAGGTTTTCAACCACTCATAAAAGAAGTATGGACATTCCTCAAAAGAGTAAACATAGAGCTTCCCTATGACCCAGCAATTACATTCCTATTCATTCATCCAATAGAACACAAACAAGACCACAGTGAAGACATCAGCCCAATGATGTTCATTGCCACATTGTTTACCATAGCCACGGTATGGAATCAACCCAGATGGCCCTCAGTGGATGGATTAAGAATGTGTGGTTTACATAGCCAATGGCATTGTATGCTCCCAACTGAAAAATGATATTGCTAGTTTCATAAGGAAATGGAAAGACTTTGTCATTGTTTTTGATTTCTGATTTTATATAAGTTTATCTGTTTTGGTAAGGATAAGGGAGAACACAGAAATGGTGGAACAAAGGTGAACAAATGCAGCAGTGATACTAGACACTAGGTGGAAACTGAAATATAGAACTTGTGTGGAAGGGGCTTAGGAGGGAAAATCTGAGAGAAAAGGACTGAGGTTGCACTATTCCAAAAGAAAGTACTCATCCGACATATAACTCTAATCCCTCTGTATATCACCTTTAAAATAACAACAAAAACTCGAAAAAAGTGGAATAAAGCATTACATGCAAATGAAATACAAAAAACTATGCGCAAGCATGTATAACATCATCACATCAAACAGACTTTAATGAAAGGATAAAAAAATGACAAGATTTTAATGTCGTGATAAAGGAATTAAATCAACAAAGTGAAATAATAACTGTAAGTGTTTATTTTCACACTACCTAAGCAATTAACTATACTAGCTGACTTTGAAATAGTCCTTAATACAATAATAGGTGAAGATTTTATGGAGAGATTTGCCATTCAGAATCAACAAGTTGGCATTAGAATTGAATTTCACCCTTGATCATGTGTGCCTTACATATGCCAAAGAACATTTTAACCAACTTCTATTGAATAAAGCATTGTTCATCAATGTAATGAATTTTCTCCAGGAGAGATGATGGGGTAGGATCAAATACCAGCCATGTTTTAACATTTTACAAGTATCTTGAGCACACATGTAGATTATACTGTAGTAATGCTAGAAATTAACAAGGAATGTGTGCACATAATATGAAAATCAAATGAATTATATTTTAACCATTATTACTTAAATAATAATTGCATTAACATTATTCAGTGAAAAAATTGCTTCATGATAAAGTCAATTGTTTTTCAGGGCACATTTCAGGAAATAATCTGGTACTAGGAACAAATGAAAATGCAAAGAACATCAGCAACACATAGATATAGAAAAATGAGGACTTAAAGAAACTAACAAACTTTGCTTAAACTAAGAGAAGGAATAATGAACTAAATAACTTGCAATGCATGTCAATGAACAAGAGAAACTCAAGAATAGTAGAAGGAATGAAAGAAACGATGTCAGGAGCAAAAGCATAGTAGCAATCAGCAATGAATCAAAAGGAGCTTTTACAAAACAGAAGGGTTATAAGACTGAAATAATAATCCTAAAGCAGCAATCAACAGAATGACATATATTAATCCATATCTCCATGATTCTGCATGAGCTGAATCAGTATGGTGAAAATAGCCATATTACTAAAAAACATCTACAAGTTCAGTTCAATTTCCATCAAAATTCCTATCCCTTCCTAGACAGAAATAGAACAGGCAGACTACATTTTCTGAAAAAAGGAAATCCTTTATTCAGAAGGATGATAAGACGTAAGAACAGTACTGAAAAATCACTGTCTTTCTCTTATGCTATGGGGCCAAATAACAAAAAAAACACATAAATCAATGAAAAATAAGACAGAAATATTTGTAACAGCTACAGATATCTGATTTTTGGAGAACTGACAAAAAACACATGGCCTACAGATGGCACCCAAAGTAAGGCATGGAGACGTTAAATTGGTTATCCATGTGTCAAACATTGAAACTAAAACCTATCCTTGAATATACATTTTTTTTCAAATGAAAGTTGATTAGTTCTCAAAAAGATACTGGAACATTGAAAGTAGCAGTGAAAATGAGGGTCAACATAAAATAACGGTAACCTTAATAGATCTCACACCTGTCATAAAATAATAGAAAGATTTAAGTGTGGGGATGAGAAGGTGGCTCAGTGTTAGAGCGCTTGCTTGCATGCATGAGACCCTGGGTTCGATTCCTAAGCGCCACATAAGCAGCAAGAAAAGACCAGAAGTGGCTCTGTGGCTCAAGTGGTAGAGCACTAACTAGCCTTGACTTGAAGAGCTGAGGGACAGTGCCCAGGCCCAGAGTTCAGGCCCCACGACCGGACCAATAAAAAAAAAGAAAAAGAAAGATTTAATTTTGAACTCAACTAGGTGGTAGAATATTTTTCTTATTTACAATGCCCTAAATTCTACCCAAGAATGGAAATTTATAGCAGCTTTGTTTGCATCAAATTGAAATGGTTCAGCACACTGAAAGAAAGAGTGGGACAGCCAAATGTATGTTTGAAACTCATTAACTCATTTTAGCAATCAATACAATAAAAACAAAAACTACAATGAGTTATGAATCAAGCCACACAAAATTTTTCAGTGTTACTGTAACTGAATATTGGATGTGGGCGATGAGTAAATGGCAAACCTCAAGATAAACTTTAGGGCAAGAGACATTTAAGTTAAATGAGAGCATTTAAGTTAAATGTGGGCAGAAGAAATGTATTTTTAAATGATGATATCATGCATACCAAAGCTCAGGGATGAGGTCTGAGATGCATGCTAGAATCACAGTATTGAAATAGTATATATGAAGTAGCTTCATATATATTAACTAATTTGCTAATTGTTTAAATGCCTCCAAGGTACAGTTTTACCTCTGTAATTCAGGGAGGGGAAGGGAAAAAACAAAATGCTTAAATAAGGATACAGGTTGACCCACTATAACAATGACATGTACAAAACACTATGTTGAAAATGAACTTTACAACTTTGGTGGGGGGGTAGTTGTGGAGGTAGGAGGGAAGGGATGGTAGGGAAAACAAAGGAGGAGGCAACAATGCTCAATAGGAAATGTACTCATTACCTTGTCACCCCTCTGTACAGTATTCTTACAATTAAAAAGTACAAAAATTAAAAATAACATGCAATGATGGGCACCAATGGCTCATGTCTGTAATGCTAGCCATTCGGGAGGCTGAGATCTGAGGATAACAGTTCGAAGCCAGCACAGGCAACAAAGTCCATGAAACCCTCATCTCCAATTTAACAACCAAAAAGCTGAAAGAGCTGTGTCTCAAGTAGTAAAAGCCTTACCACCTGAGTTCAATCTCCAGGACTGGTATGCACACGTACACAAACACACACACACGAGCACACACACACACACACACACACACACACACACACCATGCAAACACGGTAGTAGCTCATATACCTGTAATATTTTCACCTTATTTCCTAGTAATCGCATTTAATTTTAATTTGTTTCATTTTTTCTGCTAATTGTTATTACTTTAGTTTTACACACTTGTGGAGGTACAATGTGACTAATACATGTATTAATAATTAATATAATGTAATTATAATGATCAAATCAAGGTAGTTAGCATTTCCATCTCTTTAAACTTGATCTGCATTTTTTTACTAGGATGGAATAAATGAAATTTTGACCAAAAAAGATACAGTTTTAAAAATAGCGTGTAAACAAAGAATCTAACGATTATTGCCTTAAAGGATCCAACTGATACAGAAAGGGTTTACATTTTCATTGTTTATTTCTGTCTTGGTACATTTTTTCTCAAATGTCATGGGAACTAGAGGCTTCTCATTTCAATTATGACTTTTAAATTATATTCATAGGTGGTTAACTTGCACTCCTATTTGTCATTCAAGCACATTTGTACCTGGATCTGTAAGAAACAAGCCAACTAGTTCTTTATAAGGATGATCTAGAACACAAAGGTAGCTTCTCAAAATCATTGCTGAATTTCTTTAGTAGAAAAACCAAAAATAAGGGGCTGGGAGTGGCTCAGTGGTAGAGCGCTTGCTTTGCATGCATGAGGCCCTGGGTTCAATTCCTCAGCACCACATAAGCAAAAAGGAAAAAACGGTCTGGAGTGGTGCTGTGGCTCAAGTAGTAGAGTGCTAGCCTTGAGCTGAAGAGCTGAGGTACAGCGCCAATGCCCAAGTTCAGGCCCCACGACCGGACAATCCCCCCCCAAAAAAAGAAAAACCAAAAATAAGAAGTAAATTTATTCCAAGTATGTTCTACTCATAGATGGAAATACCACAATGGATGCCTATCATAATATAATTTGTACAAATTCAAAAGCATACTAAAATATTTTAAATCCCTTCAAATGATGTTAATGCTAAATACAGATTAGAGATTAGAAATACATCCAGAAAGTCTGGAAAATTATCTGTGCTGGGGCCTCATGCATGTAATCTTATATAATCAAGAACCTGAGAATTGCAGATACTAAGCCAAAGTCAACTAGTGTAGAAAATTCCTTCACAGACTTTTCTCCAGCTACCCAACAAAATCCAGAAGTGCAGGTGTGATGCAAATGGTGAGCATCAACCTTGGGAGAAAAGGCCAATCACAAGTACAAAGCAAGACCTATAGCCAACTAATCTTCGATAAGGGAAGAGAGACAGCCTCTTCAGTAAATTGTGCTGGCAAAATTGGTTAACTACTTGTAGAAAACTAAAGCTACATCCTTATATATCACCTTGCACCAGAATCAACTCCAAATGGATGAAAGACCTCGGAGTCAAAGCAGACACTTTGAAAACATTACAGGATGGAATAGGAGAAACCCTAGGTCTCCTTGGCGCAGGCAGAAATTTTCTTAATAGGAACACAACAAATCAAAGAAAGGTTGGACAAATGGGATTGGATGAAGTTGCAGAGCTTCTGCATGGCAAAGGACATAGCTAGCAAGATCAATAGAAAGCTCACGGATTGGGAGAACATCTTCACTAGCCATACAACGGACAAGGGTCTCATATCTAAAATATACTTGGATCTCAAAAAATTAAATCCCCCAACAACAAATTCTCAAGGAAACAACAGCCCAATAAATAAGTGAGCTAAAGACTTAAAGAGAAATGTTTCTGAAGAAGAAAGAAGGATGGCCAATAGGAACATGAAGAAATGCTCAATCGCCATAGCCATAAAAGAAAAGCAAATCAAAACAACGTTGAGATACCCCCTTACCCCAGTTAGAATGGCAAAAATAAAAAACAACAGATGCTGGTGGGGATGTGGACAGAAGGGAACCTTACTTCATTGTTGGTGGGAGTGTAAAATTGTTCAACCACTTTGGAAAGCAGTATGGAGGTTCCTCAAAAGACTTCACATAGAGCTCCCCTATGACCCAGCAATCCCACTTTTGGGCATTTACCCAAATGTTTACAAACAAGACCACACTAAAGCTACCACCACAACTATGTTTATCGCAGCATTATTTACCATAGCTAAGATATGGAACCAACCCAGATGCCCCTCAGTAGATGAATTGATCAAGAAAATGTGGTATATATACACAATGGAATTCTATGCCTCCATCAGAAAGAATGACATTACCCCATTTGTTAGGAAATGGAAAGGCTTGGAAAAAATTATATTAAGTGAAGTAAGCCAGGCCCAAAGAAACATAGGCCCCATGGTTTCCCTTATTTGCAATATCTAGTATATGTATGAGTCAAGCGGAAAAGGTCAGATAATGTGATATTAGGAAAATGAACCCATAGATATGTATTTAAATGTTTTTTTTCTTTCATGCATTTGTTTCCAACGCATCCATAAGATTATTTCTTTGTTGCTTTGTATGTCCCTCCCCCACAGTACAACCCCTGCTTTCACTATATTTGATGTTGGTATAATTTGTGGAGGAGATTGGGAAAAACAAGTCGTTTAAATAAGGATACAGGTGCACCCGTTGCAACAATGAGAAGTACAAGTTGTGATGTCGAAAACGAACTTTACAATTTTGGTGCGGGCGGGGGGGATGGAGTGGGGGGGGAGTGGGAGTTTGGGAAAGGATGTGAAGGGTAAACAAAGGAGGAGGCTGCAATGCTTGATAAAAAATGTACTCATTTTCTTGCCCATGTAATTATAACCCCTCTGTACAGTATGTTCATAAAAACTAAAAGTAAAATAAATAAAAAATAATAATTACATAAAAAAGAGTACAAAGCAAACCAAGCACTAATATCCCATACCTGTAATCCTTGCTCCTTCAGGAAGGTGAAAATGAACAGAAATAATTAGTGATGTTGTAGAGAGTAAAGAATGTAGAAGAAGGCATAAAAATATACGTAAATAGACCATGTGACTATGATCAAAGTTCATGGTTTGCAGGTGGAACTACAATATGAAAAATTATTTGGCACAAGCACCATATTGTTCAGAAATTGAGAACGATTGTTGGTGGAGTATTGAGTGAAATATCTCATCTACTGCTATGTAATTGCCATTGTCCACTTATCTACAGGAAAGATTTCATGTATAAATATTTTTATCTGTAGTCAATACCATGAATGATATTTTTTTGGGTCCAGTCGTGGGCCCTGAACTCTGGGCCTGGGCGTGTCCCTCAGATCTTCAGCTCTACCACTTGAGCCACAGTGCCACTTCTGGCTTTTTTCTTTTTGCTTATGTGGTGCTGAGCAATTGAACCCAGGGCCTCAGGCATGCAAGGCAAGCGCTCTACCACTGAGCCACCTTCCCAACCCCACCATGAATGATATTTTACTAATCCAGACAATTATTTTCTTCATATCTATAGGTAGTTATGAGATTTGCTGAGATTATAATTCTCAATGTGTTCATATTAGCACAGAAACAAAAGTGTACAAACATGTTTTGGGAAATTAAGAGAAGAAAAGTAAGCTTAACATGAATAAATACTATGGAATAAGAAAAATAAACTATGCTAGGCACTGGTGCCTCATGCCTGTTGTCTTAGTTACTTAGGGGTCTGATATGTGGTGATCATGTTTTGAAGCTATCTTGGGCAGGGGTGTCTGTGAGATTCATTTCTTTATTTAACAACCAAAAAGTATCAGATGTGGAGCTGTGGCTCAAGTGGTAGAACACTAGCCTTGAGCAAGAAAGCTCAGTACAGTGCAAATGCCCTGAATTTCTAGTATAAGCACAAAAGAAAAAAAGATAAGCAAACATACTACTGGCATATAAGATAAGGACATATATGTGTGTGTGTGTGTGTGTGTGTGTGTGTGTGTGTGTGTGTGTATAATAGGAGGGAAGGGAGTATCTGAAGCCTTTTAGTACAGAATTGGTGACACTGACTCAAATATTTTAAAACAACATCCAACCAATCATCATCTGCGGTGACTTCTGGAATTAAGAAGATAGTTGTGTAAAGTGAAATGCTTACAGCCCTGGAAAGAGAAGCTATATATGGAAGGAAACCAAATTCATTTCTTACTAGTAGTTAGAAATTTACTGAACCATAGATGAAAGGTACAAACATGAAACTGAGCTTTTTACTGGTGCATAAGGATGGGTTGTCATGGTAGAGAAGAAAGAGAACACTCATCTGTGCACCTAAAGTTCCCTCAGGCATTGCCTATCCTGAGAACAAAACAATAAATGGAAATAGGTTTATGAGTTATTTAGGGCTTGTTCTCTTCATGCCTTAGAAGCATCGCCTGTTACTGCGATCTTTTTCTAAAGTGTAGAGGGCCAAAACACCAGCAACATCCCATCTCCATCCATGTGTGCTCAGTGCTTCATTGTAGAAAAGTACATAATGCCAGCCAAGGACTAAAAAAGGGTGGAAGCTGGAGGAAAAGGAATGTGAAAGTCGAAAGGTACATCCCTGAAGTATCTGCTAAGCTGAAATCCTGGTTCAAACTGAGGCACACACACACACACACACACACACACACACACATGTATATGTGTGTGTATATATATAGATAGATAGATATCTTTGCACATGTGCACATGGGTCTTTTTATTCACAAACATGTATAGTATAGTCGATCTTTCATGGAAAACTCTTGTGAATCCCCAGGAAGAATGCATTAAATTCTTCCCTGGAACTCTGCATCTGAGGCCTTGCATCCATAAGAAAAACATAGGTTGGAAAGAACATTTGCAGGTTCTCCTTATTCATCTCTGGTGCTACTGTTTCCTCCAAGACCACAGATAGTGAGTGCCTAGTGTTGAAGTTAACTTTGATATGTTTACTCCAATATCTGTGTCTATTTGCCAAAAAGTCATTCAGAATGATGCAACTGAATTGCATCAGAGGATCCCATGTCAGGGTCATGGTGAAATGGACAGAAAAAATGTATTGTAGTGGGATATCAACCAAAGTTATTAGGGCATCAGACCCAATGGGTCAGTTCATAAATTTAATGTCCACAGAACGTTGCTGGTTGATCTAGGCAGGGTTCCATATTTGCACAGGCTTCCAAAAATGTACCTGCTTACTTCTCCCTAGAAGCAATGATGATGCTGAAACCAACAAAATGTTACTAAGGGCTCTAGAATTTATATTTAATATATTCTGATAAATTCACAGATAAGTACACCATAAAAATATCCTCAGTAGAAGATGGCGGAGGAGAAGCTGGAATCTGAACAAGCTCTCGCATAGAAAGCAGTTTTAGAGTTCCAGTGAACAGTCCTAAGCCAGAGAAACACACCAAGTGTGCCATCACAGGACAGAGAGTTAGACAAGTAAGAGAAAGCCAAGGCAAGAATACACATCTGAGCACCAGCCGGCCACCACCGGCGGCGGCGGCGGCAGGGTCGCGGTGGAGACCGCAGCCGGGCTATCGGCGGCGGCAGGGTCGCGGTGGAGACCGCAGACAGGCAATACCTGAGCGCTGAGAGTCCGGGACGAAGGAGCCAGATGCAGCGGGCAAGCGGATTCTACTCAACACCAGCAAGAACCGACAAGGAGCAGACAGCTTCATCCTGCAGTTTGCAGACCAGAGACGACCCAGGATCCAAGACTCGGCATGAGTAGAAGCCTGACATCCTCACTCCTTCTCAGGGAGCAGAGGAGGGAAGGCCACCTCTCCCCCCCAGCACCGGCGATCTCCATCTTGGATACCGACAAAGCTCGGCGGAGCTGCTAGCTCCAACTCAGGCCTTGGAATAAAACGAGTCATTTAGCAGGTCACAAGAACTTAATGGCGAAGTGACCTGCCAGACTCAGCTCCATCCAGGGAAAAGTTACCCAGCTCAGGCGCCAGCCATTGGAGTGGCTTTCCCCACTGGGTAACCAGAGCCAGAGGCTGCCCCTCCCTCAACAAAGGAAAAACAGAAACCCTGAGAATGGCTCCATGCTGGGCTCTGTGAGTTTTTTTGTTTGTTTGTTTGTTTGTTTTTGCTTCTCTTCACAAATCAGTCCCAGGGAAAAGCTACTGATTGGTGAAAGCCCTCAACTCTACCCAGAACCTAGCCTCACCACTGCATCCCCCTCTTTTGTGATTCTCAAAGCAGATCTCCCTCCCATTAAACTAATCCAGGAGGGGGATCCCAAAATCTTGGGTAAAGCAGAGCATTTTTCTGCCTGTTCAAACAAACTGACTTAAGAAACCAATCAAGCCACAGGACCTCAAGCCGACCAGAGACTCCAACAAGAGGCTGGCTACAGACTAAAGGGAGATACAGGATTCTTCCCACCCCTCCCCCCAAAAAAAAATCAAAGAACTTTTTTTTTCTTTTCTTTCTTTTTTCTTTTTTGGTACTTTATATATATATATATATATATATTCCTTTTCTAAAAATTCTATTAATCTTTAATTTTTGCCTTTTTTGAAAAATAATGTTATTAATCTTTAATTTTTGCCTTTTTTGAAAAATAATGGTTTTCCAGTAACTTTTTTTCCTCTTATAATTTTTATTTTAGGAATACGTGAATGTGCGGTTTCCTTTCTTTTCTTGTCTTCTCTCTCTTTTTCTTTCTTTCTTAACTATCCTTTTGTTTTTTGTCTAGCTCTACCGAACTTCTGATCTTTTTTTCCCTCCCTTTATTATCCTGTTCACCTATTCTTTTTTTTTGACCTTCTTTATGTGACTTAGCTCTTGTCCTTCACATCCTCAGATAAACCCGCAGTTAACTAGTAGACCCTATCCCCCATTGTGTACACACTTAACCCACAAATATATTACCCAATTCAAAACCTCCGAGATTTAAACTCCTTAATAGCAGTACTACCTCTTTATACCTATATAATATTTTAAGCATTTTTTTAAGTGTTACACTTCTCCTCTATGTCCCTTCCCTTATCTTAATATACTCACATTCCTCTCTAAATACATTTCTATTTTTTTTGGGTCTCTTTTCATTTCACTTTCCCTTTCTTCTTTTTCTCTCTCTCTCTACCTGCATCCTACCCAACCTATTTTCTGCATTGGGTTTAGGACATAGTTAACTCTCCCTGTGCCCGCCCACACCAATCTATCCCTATTTTTTACCCACATCTCTCCCTAACCCTTATAATTTCTGGTCTTCCAAATTCTTCTCTGTGGTTCGAAGCCCATTAACATACAGTTGTTTGACATTGAATAGATGTATCTGTTGAACTAGATTGTATCTGTAGACTATTAACTGTACAAAAGCAAACTTTGATTGATGGTTGCCTTAAGATAGTGTTCTAGCACAAAACTGGTGCTATTTTCATCTCAAATGGGCAGGGTAAGCCGGAAAAACACAAGAAAAATGGCAAATCCGGATATCTGAATTCCCAATCTTGACAATCAGGGGTCAGAACAGATAATGAAAGATCCAGAGGAGAGTTCCCAAATAGCTCTACAAACACTGGTGGCAACCATGATAAATGAGAAGTTTGACAACTTCCAAAGGACTCTGAATGAGCGTGAAAGGGAGAAAGAGGAGGCATCCCAAAAGCTTATACAGGAATATCATAAGCGTGAGGAAGCTTCTCAAAAACAGATACAGGATTTGCGTGAAAAACTTGGGAATACTCAAAGAGAAAGGGAAGGATGGCGTGAGCAGGCTGAGAACACTCAAAGAGAACTGCAGGAATCCCATGAAGAGAAGGCAGCTAATCAAAGAGTAATACAGGGATTGAGAGACCAGGTAGAGAATACACAAAGATCACTAAAGGCATTCATGGAATCCATTAACAAAGAGCTGAAGGAAGCCAGGGAGACCACAAAGGGAATGCTGAATGGAACCCAACAGAAAGAATGGGAATCCAAAGAAACCATAACCAATCAACTAAGTGATTTGAGAACAAATACTGAACACCAAATAAAGGAAGTAAAGAAATTCATACAAGACCTAAAACAGAGCTTCAACAAAGAACTTGAAGCCATCAAAGCTGACCAACTAGAAGCAAAAGAGATAAAAAACAAAGTAGAGAGTCTTGACAACAGGTTAGATCATGCAGAAGATCGAATCTCAGGGATTGAAGACAGCCTAGATATTATAGAGAAAGAACATACAACCATCCAAGACAAGTCCAAGAAATATTATAGATCTAGCCAACACCTGGAAGACACCATCAG
The DNA here is from genome assembly GCF_000151885.1 of Dipodomys ordii. Classification (NCBI taxonomy): domain Eukaryota; kingdom Metazoa; phylum Chordata; class Mammalia; order Rodentia; family Heteromyidae; genus Dipodomys; species Dipodomys ordii. The sequence goes on from NW_012284370.1 coordinate 42,293, forward strand.
AAGGCCTAATCTAAGGATAATGGGTGTAGAGGAGCACCTAGAAACAGAAGTTAATGGTCTAGGAAATTTGTTTAACAGGATCCTAGCAGAGAACTTCCCAACCATACAAAAAGATAGGCCTATTCAGATACAAGAAGCTTTTAGAACCCCAAATAGACCAGACCAGAATAGGACCTCCCACCAACACATTATAATCCAAACTGGATCCACACAGACCAAGGAAAAGATCCTTAAAGCTGTCAAGGAGAAAAGGGTAATCACCTATAAAGGGAAACCAATCAGAATAACCTCAGATTTCTCAGCAGAGACAATCAAAGCAAGAAGAGCCTGGAATGAAGTATGCCATGCCCTAAAAACAAACAACTATCAACCAAGAATACTGTACCCAGCTAAACTCTCCTTCATAACTGAAGGCCAAATAAAAACCTTCCATAGCAAAGAAAAATTGAAACAATACATCTCCACCAAACCAGCCCTACAAAAGTTTCTTAAAGATGTCCTACACATAGAAAACCACCAAGACCGCAATAAATGCCAAGAAACTGCACCCAAACTAAGAATCCAAGAACCATAGGAAGAACCCAGCTTTTGCAGCCCCCAATAAGGTCGATAACATGGCAGGAACTGCCAAATACCTATCAGTCCTATCTCTAAACGTTAACGGACTGAACTCTCCAATTAAGCGACATAGACTGTCTAGTTGGATTAAAAAACAAGACCCTTCTATCTGCTGCCTGCAGGAGTCACATCTTGCCGTAAAAAACAAACACATTTTCAATGTTTAAGGCTGGAACAAAATCTTCCAAGCAAACGGCCCCCATAAACAGGCGGGAGTTGCAATCCTAATATCAGATAAAAATAAACTTCAAATTAAAATTGGTGAGAAGAGACAAAGAAGGTCGCTACATACTAATTAAAGGATCTCTCTTTCAAGAGGATATTACAATTCTAAATGTCTATTCCCCAAACAATGGAGCACCCAAATTTATCAAAGAAACACTACTTTCTCTCAAATCCCATATAGATGCAAAGACATTAATTGTTGGGGATTTTAACACACCACTCTCCATACGAGATAGATCAACTCGGCAAAAACTCAACAGAGAAACCGCAGATCTAAACAGCTGCATAGATCAACTAGACTTAACAGACATCTACCGAACATTTCACCCAGCAGCATCAGAATACACGTTTTTCTCAGCAGCACATGGAACATTTTCTAAAATAGACCACATTTTAGGCCACAAAGCAAACTTGTCTAAATTCAGAAACATTGAAGTTATACCTTGCATCCTCTCTGACCACAAGGGAATAAAATTAGAACTCAATACCAAAAGCCACCAAAGAAAGTCTGGAATCACATGGAGGCTGAACAACCCCTGCTGAATCATGAGTGGGTCATGGAAGAGATTAGAAAGGAAATTCACATATTCATGCTATTCAACAAAAATGAACACACAAATTACCAGCTCCTCTGGGATACAGCAAAGGCAGTACTCAGAGGCAAGTTTATAGCTCTGAGCTCCTACATCAACAAATTGGAGAGATCTGAAACTAACAATTTAATGACACATCTAAACCTCCTTGAAAAAGAACAGCAAGATAAACCCCAATCCAGTAGACGGAAAGAAATAATCAAAAGTAAATCAGAATTAAATGAATTAGAATCCAAAAAAACTATAGAAAGAATCAACAAAACAAAGAGTTGGTTCTTCGAAAAACTTAACAAAATTGACAGACCCTTAGCAAATCTTATCAGAAAAAGAAGAGAACACACCCAAATTAATAAACTCAGAGATGAGAATGGAAACATCACCACGGAAACAACCAAGATTCAGAACATTATAAGGGAATACTTCTCAAAACTTTATGCTAATAAGTTTGAGAACTTGACAGAAATGGACCTTTTCCTAGCAAATATTGACATGCCAAAACTAAACCAAGATGAGTTAAACTATCTTAACAGGCCCATATCAAGCATTGAAATAGAAACAGCAATAAGAGACCTCCCAGCCAAGAAAAGTCCAGGACCAGATGGTTTTACAGCGGAATTTAACAAGGCCTTCAAAGCAGAGCTCACACCAATACTCCTCCAACTCTTCAATGAAATTGAAAGAGAAAGCTCACTACCGAACACGTTCTATGAAGCCATCATAACCCTCATCCCAAAACCAGGCAGAGACTCATCAAAGAAAGAGTACTATAGACCCATCTCTTTGATGAATATTGATGCAAAACTTCTCAACAAAATTTTGGCCAATCGACTTCAACATTTCATCCAAAAAATCATACACCACGATCAAACAGGATTCATTTCAGGGATGCAAAGCTGGTTCAATATACGCAAATCAATTAATATTATTCATCACATCAACAGGAGCAAGAATAAGAACCACATGATTATCTCAATAGATGCAGAAAAAGCATTCGACAAGATCCAACACCCCTTCATGATGAAGGTTTTGGAAAAATTAGGAATCCATGGAACATTCCTCAATACAATAAAGGCTGTATATGACAAACCTACAGCCAGCATTATACTCAATGGTGAAAAACTAAAGCCATTTCCTCTTAACTCAGGAATTAGACAAGGATGCCCTCTCTCGCCACTCCTTTTCAATCTAGTATAAGAATGCCTAGCTACAGCAATAAGACAAGATGCAGGCATAAAGGGGATCCAAATAGGGAAAGAAGAAATAAAACTCTCCCTCTTTGCAGATGACATGATCTTGTATTTAAAGAATCCCATAGACTCCACTCCCAAATTACTCAAGCTGATTCAAAACTTTGGCAAAGTAGCAGGTTATAAAATTAACCCCCAAAAATCAATGGCTTTTCTCTATGCCGATAACGAGAAAAGTGTGGCTGAAATTAGGAAAGCAACTCCATTTGTAATAGCCCCACAAAAAATAAAATACCTAGGAATTAACTTAACTAAAGAAGTGAAGGACCTCTATGATGAAAACTTTAAAATCTTGAAAAAGGAAATCAACACAGAACTAAAAAAATGGCAAAGCCTCCCATGCTCCTGGATTGGAAAGATCAACATCGTGAAAATGGCAATACTTCCCAAGGCTATCTACAAATTCAACACAATACCTATCAAAATTCCAACCTCATTCTTCAAGGGAATAGAAGAGGCAATCCAAAAATTCATATGGAACAATAAAAGACCCAGAATAGCAAAAACACTCCTCAACGGAAAGAACACTGCTGGAGGAATATCAATACCAAATTTCAACTCTACTACAAAGCATAATAATCAAAACAGCTTGGTACTGGCATAAGAACAGACCTCAGGACCAATGGAATAGAATTGAAAACCCAGAAATGACCCTACAGACCTATAGCCATCTAATCTTCGATAAGGGAGCTAAAATAATAGAATGGAAGAAAGACAGCCTCTTCAGTAAATGGTGCTGGCAAAATTGGTTAACTACATGTAGAAAACTAAAGCTAGATCCTTATATATCACCCTGCACCAGAATCAACTCTAAATGGATCAAAGACCTTGAAGTCAAAGCAGACACTCTGAAAACATTACAGGATGGAATAGGAGAAACCCTACGTCTCCTTGGCACAGGCCGAAATTTTTTGAATAGAGACCCGGAAACACAACAAATCAAAGAAAGGTTGGACAAATGGGATTGCATAAAGTTGCAGAGCTTCTGCAGGGCAAATGACATAGCTAGCAAGATCAATAGAAAGCCCACAGATTGGGAGAAGATCTTTACTAGCCATACAACGGACAAGGGTCTCATATCTAAAATATACTTGGAACTCAAAAAATTAAACCCCCCAACAACAAATCCCCAAAGAAACAACTGCCCAATAAATAAGTGGGCGAAAGACTTAAAGAGAAACTTCTCTGAAGTAGAAAGAAGGATGGCCAATAGACACATGAAGAAATGTTCAACATCCCTAGCCATAAAAGAAATGAAAATCAAAACAACATTGAGATATCACCTCACCGCAGAAAGAATGGCAAAAATCAAGAACTCTAATAACAACAGATGCTGGAGGGGATGTGGACAGAAAGGAACCTTACTTCATTGTTGGTGGGAATGTAAACTTGTCCAACCACTTTGGAAAGCAGTATGGAGGTTCCTCAAAAGACTTCACATAGAACTCCCCTATGACCCAGCAATCCCACTTTGGGGCATTTACCCAAATGCTTACAAACAAGACCACACTAAAGCTACCAGCACAACTATGTTTATTGCAGCATTATTTACCATAGCTAAGATATGGAACCAACCCAGATGCCCCTCAGTAGATGAATGGATCAAGAAAATGTGGTATATATACACAATGGAATTCTATGCCTCCATCAGAAAGAATGACATTGCCCCATTTGTTAGGAAATGGAAAGACTTGGAAAAAATTATATTAAGTGAAGTAAGCCAGGCCCAAAGAAACATAGGTCCCATGGTTTCCCTTATTTGCAATATCTATTATATGTACGAGTCAAGCGGAAAAGGTCAGATAATGTGATGTCAGGAAAATGAACCCTTAGATATGTATTTTAATGTTTTTTCTTTCATGCATGTGTTTCTAACGCATTTATAAGATTATCTCTTTGTTGCTTTGTGTGTCCCTCCCCCACAGTATAACCCCTGCTCTCACTATATTTGATGTCAGTTTAACTTGTGGAGGAGATGGGGAAAACCCAGTTGTTTAAGGATACAGGTGGATCTGATGCAACAATGAGAAGTACAAGTTGTCATATCCAAAATGAGCTTTACAACGTCGGTGCGGGTGGGGGTGGGGGGATAGGAGGTGGGGGGTGAGGGGGGAAGGAGGATTGGGATGGGGGGATGGGGGAGGCTGGGAAGGGATGGCAAGGGTAAACAAAGGAGGAGGCTGCAATGCTTAGTAAGAAATGTACGCATTATACTGCCCATGCAATTGTAATCCCTCTGTACAGTATGTTCACAAATAAAATAAAATTTAAATTAAAAAAATGTCCTCAGTAAGTTAGTCTCAATAAGTCAAGTTTGATGCGTAAATTGAATGTCATATTTGCATTCTGAACTCTCACCTTTACACAGGTAATTCTTACTCAACCTGCATTCACAATCTAGTTTTGTTTTTCAGGACATGTTTTTGAGAACATATGGTAATAGAAGAAATTCTTCTCTACCATGAGCCTAAATCAATGTCTGTACCAACTCTATGTTTTCTACTTGTCAAAATATATTAGACACAAATACCATACAGAGACCCAATGGCCTTTGAGAACAGAGCTACTTCAGAGAAGTGAACACACTCTGCAAATGTCACAACCTTCCATGCACATGATGATGCACTTGCCCATAATCACGTAATACGTATCAGAAAATGTGCATTGCAGTTTAAACAAATCAGCAAATATACTATAGATTGAGGAAGGAAAAATTTTTATTTATTGTGAAAATATCATACAGAGGGGTTACAATTACATAATTTGCAATAACTAGTATATGTCTGAGACAAGCAGAAATGGTCAGATAAGTTGATGTTAGGTGAAATGAACCTCTAGTTAAGGATTCAAATTGTTATTCTTTCATGCGATTGTTGCTAACATATTCATAAGATGATTTCTGCCCCATAAACAGGCGGGAGTTGCAATCCTAATATCTGATAAAATAGACTTCAAATTAAAATTTGTGAGAAGAGATAAAGAAGGTCACTACATGCTAATTAAAAGATCTCTCCTGCAGGAGGATATTACAATTCTAAATATCTATTCGCCAAACAATGGAGCACCCAAATTTATCAAAGAAACACTACTTTCTCTCAAATCCCATATAGATGCAAAGACATTAATTGTTGGGGATTTTAACACACCACTCTCCCCACGAGATAGATTGACTCGGCAAAAACTCAACAGAGAAACCGCAGATCTAAACAGCTGCATAGATCAACTAGACTTAACAGACATCTACCGAACATTTCACCCAGCAGCATCAGAATACACGTTTTTCTCAGCAGCACATGGAACATTTTCTAAAATAGACCACATTTTAGGCCACAAAGCAAACTTGTCTAAATTCAGAAACATTGAAGTTATACCTTGCATCCTGTCTGACCTCAAGGGAATAAAATTAGAACTCAATACCAATAGCCACCAAAGAAAGTCCGGCATCACATGGAGGCTGAACAACACACTGCTGAATCATGAGTGGGTCATGGAAGAGATTAGAAAGGAAATCCAAATGTTCATGCTATTCAACAAAAATGAACACACAAATTACCAGCTCCTCTGGGACACAGCAAAGGCAGTACTCAGAGGCAAGTTTATAGCTCTGAGCTCCTACATCAACAAATTGGAGAGATCTGAAACTAACAATTTAATGACACATCTAAACCTCCTTGAAAAAGAACAGCAAGATAAACCCCAATCCAGTAGACGGAAAGAAATAATCAAAAGTAAATCAGAATTAAATGAATTAGAATCCAAAAAAACTATAGAATGAATCAACAAAACAAAGAGTTGGTTCTTCGAAAAACTTAACAAAATTGACAGACCCTTAGCAAATCTTATCAGAAAAAGAAGAGAACACACCCAAATTAATAAACTCAGAGATGAGAATGGAAACATCACCACGGAAACAACCAAGATTCAGAACATTATAAGGGAATACTTCTCAAAACTTTATGCTAATAAGTTTGAGAACTTGACAGAAATGGACCTTTTCCTAGCAAATATTGACATGCCAAAACTAAACCAAGATGAGTTAAACTATCTTAACAGGCCCATATCAAGCATTGAAATAGAAACAGCAATAAGAGACCTCCCAGCTAAGAAAAGTCCAGGACCAGATGGTTTTACAGCGGAATTTAACAAGGCCTTCAAAGCAGAGCTCGCACCAATACTCCTCCAACTATTCAATGAAATTGAAAGAGAAAGCTCACTACCGAACACGTTCTATGAAGCCATCATAACCCTCATCCCAAAACCAGGCAGCGACTCATCAAAGAAAGAGAACTATAGACCCATTTCTTTGATGAATATTGATGCAAAACTTCTCAACAAAATTTTGGCCAATCGACTTCAACAATTCATCCAAAAAATCATACACCACGATCAAACAGGATTCATTTCAGGGATGCAAAGCTGGTTCAATATACGCAAATCAATTAATATTATTCATCACATCAACAGGAGCAAGAATGAGAACCACATGGTTATCTCAATGGATGCAGAAAACGCATTCGACAAGATCCAACACCCCTTCATGATGAAGGTTTTGGAAAAATTAGGAATCCATGGAACATTCCTCAATACACTAAAGGCTGTATATGACAAACCTACAGCCAGCATTATACTCAATGGTGAAAAACTAAAGCCATTTCCTCTAAACTCAGGAGCAAGACAAGGATGCCCACTCTCTCCACTCCTTTTCAATCTAGTATTAGAATGCCTAGCTACAGCAATAAGACAAGATGCAGACATAAAGGGGATCCAAATAGGGAAAGAAGAAATAAAACTCTCCCTCTTTGCAGATGACATGATCTTATATTTAAAGAATCCCATAGATTCCACTCCCAAATTACTCAAGCTGATTCAAAACTTTGGCAAAGTAGCAGGTTATAAAATTAGCCCCCAAAAATCAATGGTTTTTCTGTATGTCAATAATGAGAAAAGTGTGGCTGAAATTAGGAAAGCAACTCCATTTGTAATAGCCCCACAAAAAATAAAATACCTAGGAATTAAATTAACTAAAGAAGTGAAGGACCTCTATGATGAAAACTTTAAAATCTTGAAAAAGGAAATCAACACAGAACTAAAAAAATGGCAAAGCCTCCCATGCTCCTGGATTGGAAAGATTAACATCGTGAAAATGGCAATACTTCCCAAGGCTATCTACAAATTCAACACAATACCTATCAAAATTCCAACCTCATTCTTCAAGGGAATAGAAGAGGCAATCCAAAAATTCATATGGAACAATAAAAGACCCAGAATAGCAAAAACACTCCTGAATGGAAAGAACACTGCTGGAGGAATATCAATACCAAATTTCAACTCTACTACAAAGCCATAATAATCAAAACAGCTTGGTACTGGCATAAGAACAGACCTCAGGACCAATGGAATAGAATTGAAAACCCAGAAATGACCCTACAGACCTATAGCCATCTAATCTTCGATAAGGGAGCTAAAACAATAGAATGGAAGAAAGACAGCCTCTTCAGTAAATGGTGCTGGCAAAATTGGTTAACTACATGTAGAAAACTAAAGCTAGATCCTTATATATCCCCCTGCACCAGAGTCAACTCCAAATGGATCAAAGACCTTGAAGTCAAAGCAGACACTCTGAAAACATTACAGGATGGAATAGGAGAAACCCTACGTCTCCTTGGCTCAGGCCGAAATTTTTTGAATAGAGACCCGGAAACACAACAATTCAAAGGAAGGTTAGACAAATGGGATTGCATAAAGTTGCAGAGCTTCTGCAGGGCAAATGACATAGCTAGCAAGATCAATACAAAGCCCACAGATTGGGAGAAGATCTTTACTAGCCATAAAACGGACAAGGGTCTCATATCTAAAATATACTTGGAACTCAAAAAATTAAACCCCCCAACAACAAATCCCCAAAGAAACAACTGCCCAATAAATAAGTGGGCGAAAGACTTAAAGAGAAACTTCTCTGAAGAAGAAAGAAGGATGGCCAATAGACACATGAAGAAATGTTCAACATCCCTAGCCATAAAAGAAATGCAAATCAAAACAACATTGAGATACCACCTCACTCCAGTTAGAATGGCAAAAATCAAGAACTCTAACAACAACAGATGCTGGAGGGGATGTGGACAAAAAGGAACCTTACTTCATTGTTGGTGGGAATGTAAACTTGTGCAACCACTTTGGAAAGTAGTATGGAGGTTCCTCAAAAGACTTCACATAGAAATCCCCTATGACCCAGCAATCCCAATTTTGGGCATTTACCCAAATGCTTACAAGCAAGACCACACTAAAGCTACACCACAACTATGTTTATTGCAGCATTATTTACCATAGCTAAGATATGGAATCAACCCAGATGCCCCTCAGTAGATGAATGGATCAAGAAAATGTGGTATATATACACAATGGAATTCCATGCCTCCATCAGAAAGAATGACATTGCCCCATTTGTTAGGAAATGGAAAGGCTTGGAAAAAATTATATTAAGTGAAGTAAGCCAGGCCCAAAGAAACATAGGCCCCATGGTTTCCATTATTTGCAATATCTAGTATATGTATGAGTCAAGCGGAAAAGGTCAGATAATGCGATGTCAGGAAAATGAACCCTTAGATATGTATTTCAATGATTTTTCTTTCATGCATGTGTTTCTAATGCATTTATAAGATTATCTCTTTGTTGCTTTGTATGTCCCTCCCCCACAGTATAACCCCTTCTTTCACTACATTTGATGTCAATATAACTTGTGGAGGAGATGGGGAAAATCCAGTTGTTTAAGGATACAGGTGGACCTTTTGCAACAATGAGAAGTACAAGTTGTCATATCCAAAACGAGGTTTACAACGTCGGTGGTGGGGGAAGGGGGTGGGGGGGAGGGGGGAAGGAGAAGGATTGGGATGGGGGGAGGGGGGAGGCTGGGAAGGGATGGGAAGCGTAAACAAAGAAGGAGGCTGCAATGCTTGGTAAGAAATGTACGCATTATCCTGCCCATGCAATTGTAACCCCTCTGTACAGTATGTTCACAAATAAAATAAAATTACATTAAAAAAAGATGATTTCTTTGTTGCTTTGTATGTCCCTCTCCCAAAATATAACCTATTTTCACTGTATTTTATGTAGGAAAAATTTTTTAATGAGGTTTCAACTTGCCCTTTAAACTTGTATACTTCTTATATAATTGTATAACTTACTTTTTCATTCTTAGTAGCCTATGTTAACTCTCTAGAGGGTTCATTTATACACATACATGTACATATGCAATGAACCTCAATCTCATAAGGTAGTGGTATTGGTTCATAGCTTCAATCTATTTATCGTTTTTGTGGGGATTTTTTTTTGTCAGTCATGGGGCTTGAACTCTGAGTTTGGGTGTTGTCCCTGTCCTCTTCAGCTCAAGAAGAATGCTCTACAGATTGAGCCACAGTGCCACTTCTTATTTTCTAGTGGATTTTTGGAAATAAGAATCTCACAGAGGCTGGGAAGGTGGCTCAATGGTAGAGCACTTGCCTTGCAAGCATGAGGCCCTGGGTTCTATTACTCAGCACCACATAAGCAAAAAGAAAAAAGCCAGTAGTGGAACTGTGGCTCAAGTGGTAGAGCGCTAGCCTTGAGCTAAGAGCTGAGGGACAGCGCCCAGGCCCACAGTTCAGGCCCCACGACAGGACTCCCCCACAAAAAAATAGAGTCTCACAAATTTTCCTGCTCAGGCTTGCTTTGAATCGCATTCCTGAGTAGCTAGGATTACAGGCATGAGCCACAAGCATCCAGCTATTTATAATTTGTGAGAAACTACATACATTTCCAAAGTATGAAATGAAATTCCTATGAATTGTGTATAAGTGATCACTTTACTTTATTTTGCAAACATTTTTATTTGTGTTCTTGGTGATAGATATTGTCATTGAAGTATGAAAAATTCAATGTCCTTTGGCTTTGCATTTCCTTTATGCCAAGGATGTTGAGCATCTATTTTTGTATTTTTAATTGGCCCCAAATACTTCCAGATTTCAGGAATATCTTTAAATTTGCTTGCCAATGTGTTCGTTGACATTACTTAAGAGTTTAGTTGACATTACTTAGGAGTTTCGATTTCTAATCTTCCTTCATATTCTGATAATTAAGTTCTTGGCTGATGTTAAGCTAATTGTATAAGCCATCTATTCACCATAGTTACTGTTTTTTGTGTTGTGCCACATTTTTAATTCAGTGTAACCCTATTTGTCAAATTTTGCTCTTATTTAGTGAGATATTTGAAGCTTTAATCAGTAGCTTACTGTCTAAATAAAATGTTTCTTCTTTTATGTTGTCTGTAGTGCAGTGTTTTATTTTACATTTTAGCTCTTCAATTTTTATGGACTAGAAAAACAAAGAACATTCACAACTTAGGGCATAGTGGAATAACTGGAGACAGTGTCCAGGAGAAGATGACTGGAATTGTGGTCATAGAGAGAGACGCTCTGTGAGTGGAAATGTTTACTCACCACAAGTGCTGCCCTTGTGCACACATATGGGGCCTTTGGAGCCCGAGGGATCCTGCTTCTCTCATGGACTATAAGTCTCCCTTTCAGCCAGCAATTGTTTCAAGTACTCAGAAAGTAATATTGAAAAGTGAATCAAACATCCATTTGATGTTTTTAAGAATCAACGATATATTAAATAAAGCTACAATTTACAAATTGTCCACATACACTAATAGGAATCCTTATGCATTTCTCATCACAATACGTAATGGAGGAAATATTTTACCTGTTATTGGAGTAACAGCTATCTCCCTAGTGTAATATTACATATCCCAGATGCCATAAGGGTATCATGGAGTAAAATATAGGCATTGTGGCTTGGGTACATATGAGTCTTTTACAAGGTATCCTATACTTAGACTTGTTGGAGTTGGTGAATTCTTCAAAACATTCAAACTAACTCTGCTGACCATCTACTGGGTGTTTGTCAACATCCAAAGGCACTGAACTATCTGTTCAAAATATGAGTGCCAATTCTAATAATGTGAAACTCTTGACCTGCAGGAAAAGCATTGGAAATAGAGCCTGGAAGTAGAGTGCTCATATCAGAGAAGCACCCTCACTGGTTATTGTCAGCACTAGGTTTTATGTGCCAAGAAGATGCTGGCTTAGGATGTTCCTTTAGAGTGTGGTGTTTACACCTGTGGAATCTTCGGAAATTTTTTTTAAATTTTATTTTATTTTATTTGTGAATATACTGTACAGAGTGGTTACAATTATATGGGCAAGATAATGCATACATTTCTTACCAAGCATTGCAGCCTCCTCATTTGTTTACCCTTCACATCATTTCCGGGCCTCCCCCCCTCCCCCCCACCCAAACCTCCCCCCTCCGCATCGACATTGTAAAGCTCGTTTTCGACATGACAACTTGTACTTCTCATTGTTGCAACAGGTCAACCTGTATCCTTAAACAAGTCGTTTTTCCCCATCTCCTCCACAAGTTATACGGACATCAAATATAGTGAAAGCAAGGGTTATACTGTGAGGGAGGGACAGACAAAGCAACAAAGAAATAATCTTATAAATGCGTTAGAAACACATGCATGAAAGAAAAAAATATTAAATTACATATCTAAGGTTCATTTTCCTAATATCACATTATCTGACATTTTCCGCTTGACTCATACATATACTAGATATTGCAAATAACGGAAACCATGGGACCGATGTTTCTTTGGGACTGGCTTACTTCACTTAATATAATTTTTTCCAAGTTTTACCATTTCCTAACAAATGGGGCAATGTCATTCTTTCTGATTGAGGCATGGAATTCCATTGTGTATATATACCACATTTTCTTGATCCATTCATCTACTGAGGGGCATCTGGGTTGGTTCCATATCTTAGCTAGGGTAAATAATACTGCAATAAGCATAGTTGTGCTGGTAGCTTTAGTGTGGTCTAGTTTGTAAACATTTGGGTAAATGCCCAAAAGTGGGATTGCTGGGTCATAGGGGAGCTCTATGTGAAGTTTTTTGAGGAACGTCCATACTGCTTTCCAAAGTGGTTGAACAATTTTATATTCCAACCAACAATGAAGCAAGGTTCCCTTCTGTCCAAATCTCCTCCAGCATCTGTTGCTGTTAGAGTTCTTGATTTTTGCCATTCTAACTGGAGTGAGGTGGTATCTCAATGTTGTTTTGATTTGCATTTCTTTTATGGCTAGGGAGGTTGAGAATTTCTTCATGTGTCTATTGGACATCCTTTTTTCTTCATCAGAGAAGTTTCTCTTTAAGACTTTAGCCCACTTATTTATTGGGCAGTTGTTTCTTTGAGGATTTGTTGTTGTGGGATTTAATTTTTGGAGTTCCAAGTATATTTTAGATAGGAGATCCTTGTTGTATGGCTAGTGAAGATGTTCTCCCAATCTGTGGGCTTTCTATTGATCTTGCTAGCGATGTCCTTTGCCTTGCAGAAGCTCTGCAACTTCATGCAATCCCATTTGTCCAACCTTTCTTTGATTTATTGTGTTTCCGGGTCTCTATTCAAAAAATTACGGCCTGTGCCAAGGAGACCTAGGGTTTCTCCTATTCCATCCTGTAATGTTTTCAGAGTGTCTGCTTTGACTCCGAGGTCTTTCACCCATTTGGAGTTGATTCTGGTGCAAGGTGATATATAAGGATGTAGCTTTAGTTTTCTACAAGTAGTTAACCAATTTTGCCAGCACCATTTATTAAAGAGGCTGTCTTTCTTCCATTCTATATTTTTAACTCCCTTATCGAAGATTAGATGGCTATAGGTCTGTAGGTTCATTTCTGGGTTTTCAATTCTATTCCATTGGTCCTGAGGTCTGTTCTTGTGCCAATACCAAGCTGTTTTGATTACTATGGCTTTATAGTAGAGTTGTAAATTTGGTATTGATATTCCTCCAGCAGTATTCTTTCCGTTGAGGAGCATTTTTGCTCTTTGGGGTCTTTTATTGTTCCATATGAATTTTTGGATTGCCTCTTCTATTCCCTTGAAGAATGAGGTTGGAATTTTGATAGGTATTGCGTTGAATTTGTAGATAGCCTTGGGAAGTAATGCCATTTTCACGATGTTAATCTTTCTAATCCAGGAGCATGGGAGGTTTTGCCATTTCTTAAGTTCTGTGTTGATTCTCTTTTTCAAGATTTTAAAGTTTTCATAATAGAGGTCCTTCACTTCTTTGGATAAGTTATTTCCTAGGTATTTTTTTGGGGGGGCTATTACAAATGGAGTTGTTTTCCTAATTTCAGCCACACTTTCCTCATTGTTGGCATACAAAGAAGCCATTGATTTTGAGGGGTTAATTTTATACCCTGCTACTTTGCCAAAGTTTTGAATCAGCTTGAGTAATTTGGGAGTGGAGTCTATGAGATTCTTTAAATATAAGATCATGTCATCTGCAAAGAGGGAGAGTTTTATTTCTTCTTTCCCTATTTGGATACCCTTTATGTCTGCATCTTGTCTCATTGCTGTAGCTAGGCATTCTAATGCTAGATTGAAGAGAAGTGGAGAGAGTGGACATCCTTGTCTTGTTCCTGAGTTAAGGGGAAATGGCTTTAGTTTTTCACCATGAAGTATAATTCTGACTGTAGGATTGTAATATACAGCCTTTATTGTATTGAGGAATGTTCCATGGATTCCTAATTTTTCCAAAACCTTCATCATAAATGAGTGTTGGACCTCCTCGAATGCTTTTTCTGCATCTATTGAGATAACCATGTGGTTCTCATTCTTGCTCCTGTTGATGTGATGAATAAAATGAATTGATTTGCGTATATTGAACCAGCTTTGCATCCCTGAAATGAATCCTGTTTGATCAGGGTGTATGTTTTTTTGGATGAATTGTTGAAGTTGATTGGCCAAAATTTTGTTGAGAAGTTTTGCATCTATATTCATGAAAGAAATGGGTCTATTGTTCCCTTTCTTTGATGAGTGCCTGCCTGGTGTTGGGATGAGGGTTATGATGGCTTCATAGAATGTGTTCACTAGTGAACTTTCTCTTTCAATTTCATTGAATAGTTGGAGGAGTATTGGTGTGAGCTCTGCTTTGAAGGCCTTGTAAAATTCTGCTGTAAAATCATCTGGTCCTGGACTTTTCTTAGCTGGGAGGTCTCTTATTCCTGTTTTTATTTCAATGATGGATATTTGCCTGTTAAAATAGTTTAACTCATGTTGGTATAGATTTAGCATGTCACTATTTGCTAGGAAAAGGTCCATTTCTGTCAAGTTCTCAAACTTATTAGCATAAAGTTTTGAGAAGTATTCCCTTATAATGTTCTGAATCTTGGTTGTTTCCGTGGTGATGTTTCCATTCTCATCTCTGAGTTCATTAATTTGGGTTTGTTCTCTTCTTTTTCTGATAAGATTTGCTAAGGGTCTGTCAATTTTGTTAAGTTTTTCGAAGAACCAACTCGTTGTTTTGTTGATTCTTTCTATAGTTTTTTTGGATTCTAATACATTTAATTCTGATTTAATTTTAATTATTTCTTTCCATCTACTGGATTGGGGTTTATCTTGCTGTTCTTTTTCAAGGAGGTTTAGATGTGTCATTAAGTTGTTGGATTCAGATCTCTCCAACTTGTTGATGTAGGAGCTCAGAGCTGTATCCTTGCCTCTGAGTACTACCTTTGCTGTGTCCCAGGGGAGCTGGTAATTTGTGTGTTCATTTTTGGTGAATAGCATGAACATTTGAATTTCCTTTCTAATCTCTTCCATGAACCACTCGTGATTCAGCAGTGTGTTGTTCCGCCTCCATGGGATACCAGACTTTCTTTGGTGGCTTTTGGTGTTGAGTTCTAATTTTATTCCATTGTTGTCAAGGAGAATGCAAGGTATAACTTCAATGTTTCTGAATTTAGACAAGTTTGCTTTGTGGCCTAAAATGTGGTCTATTTTAGAAAATGTTCCATGTGCTTCTGAGAAAAACGTGTATTCTGATTCTGCAAGGTGAAATTTTCGGTAGATGTCTGTTAAGTCTTGTAGATCTATGCAGCTGTTTAGATCTGCGGTTTCTCTGTTGAGTTTTTGCCGAGTTGATCTATCTCGTGGGGAGAGTGGTGTGTTAAAATCCCCAACAATTAATGTCTTTGGATCTATATGGGATTTGAGGGAAAGTAGTGTTTCTTGGATAAATTTGGGTGCTCCATTGTTAGGCGAATAGATATTTAGAATTGTAATATCCTCCTGAAGGAGACATCCCTTAATTAGTATGTAGCGACCTTCTTTATCTCTTCTCACGAATTTTAATTTGAAGTCTATTTTATCTGATATTAGGATTCCAACTTCTGCCTGTTTATGGGGGCCTTTTCCTTGGTAGATTTTGTTCCAACCTTTAACATTGAAAATGTGTTTGTTTTTATGGGCAAGATGTGACTCATGAAGTCAGCAGATAGAAGGATCTTGTTTTTTAATCCAACTAGTCAGTCTATGTCGCTTAATTGGACAGTTCAGTCCTTTAACGTTAAGAGAAAGGACTGAGAGTTATTTGGGAGTTCCTGATATGTTATCTACCTTATTGGGGGCTGCAAAAACTGGGTTCTTCCTTTGGTTCTTGGATTCTCAGTTTGGGTGCAGTTTCTTGGCCTTTATTGTGGTCTTGTTGGTTTTCTATGTGTAGGACATCTTTAAGAAACTTTTGTAGGACTGGTTTGGTGGAGATGTATTGTTTCAATTTTTCTTTGCTATGGAAGGTTTTAATTTGGCCTTCAGTTATGAAGGAGAGTTTAGCTGGGTACAGTATTATTGGTTGATAGTTGTTTGTTTTTAGGGCATGGCATACATCATTCCAGACTCTTCACGCTTTGATTATTTCTGCTGAGAAATCTGAGATGATTCTAATTGGTTTCCCTTTATAGGTGATTAATCTTTCCTCCTTGACAGCTTTAAGGATCTTTTCCTTGGTCGGAATTGATCCTTTGTGGATTATAATGTGAAGGTGGGATGTTCTATTCTGGTCTGATCTATTTGGGGTTCTAAAAGCTTCTTGTATCTGAATAGCCCTATCTTTTTGTATGTTTGGGAAGTTTTCTGCTAAGATTCTGTTAAACAAATTCCCTAGACCATTAACTTCTGTTTCTAGGTGCTCCTCTACACCCATTATCCTTAGTCAGGCCTTCTGCTGGTGTCTTCCAAGTGTTGGATAGATCTATCATATTTCTTGGACTTTTCTTGGATGGTTGTATGTTCTTTCTCTATAATATCTAGGCTGTCTTCAATCCCTGAGATTTGATCTTCTGCATGGTCTAAACTGTTCTCAAGACTTTCTACTTTGCTTTTTATCTCTTTCCATTCTAATTGGTCAGCTTTGATGGTTTCAAATTCTTTGTTGAAGCTTTGATTTAGATCTTGTATGAACTTCTTTACTTCCTTAATTTGGTGTTCAGTGTTTATTCTCAAATCACTTATTTGATTGGTTATGTTTCTTTGGACTTCCATTCCTTCTGTTGGATTCTATTGAGCATTCCCTTTGTGGTCTCCCTCACTTCCTTCAGCTCTTTGTTAATGGATTCCATGAATGCCTTTAGTGATCTTTTTGTATTCTATTTCTGCTCTCTCAATTCCTGTATTACTCTTTGATTATCTTTCTCCTGTTCTAGGGATTCCTGCAGTTCTCTTTGAGTGTTCTCAGCCTGCTCAAGCCATTCCTGCCTTCCTCTTTGAGTATTCTCAAGCTGCTCATGCAAATCCTGTATCAGTTTTTGAGTAGCTTCCTCACGCTTGGATTGCCTCCTCTCTCTCCCTATCATGCACATTCAGAGTCCTTTCTATGTTTTCTATCTTTTCATTTATCATGTTTGCCAGCAGTTTTTGTAGAGCTTTTTAGGAACTTTCCTCTGGATTATTCATTATCTTTTCTGTCCCCTGATTATCAAGATTGGGAATTGAGTTACCTGGATTTGCCATTTTTCTTGTGTTTTTCCGGCTTACTCTGGCCATTTGACATGGAAATAGCACCAATTTTGTGCTCGAACACTATCTTAAGGCAACCATCAAACAAAGTCTGAATTTGTACAGTCAATAGTGTATAGATACAATCTATTTTAACAGATACATCTATTCAACATCAAACAACTATATGTTAATGGGCTTCAAACCGCAGAGAAGAATTTGGAAAACCAGAAATTATTAGGGTTACGGATAGATGTGGGTAAAAAATTGGGATAGATTGGTGTGGGGAGGCACAGGGAGAGTTAACTAAGTCCTAATCTCAATGCAGGAAATAGGTTGGTTAGGATGAAAGTAGAGAGAGAGAAAAAAAGAAGAAAGGGAAAGAAAAGAGACCAGAAAAAATAGAAAAGTAAAAATTAATAATATTATGGAAGACAAAACAATCTATTTAGAGAAGAACATGAATATATTGAGAGAAGGGGAGGAACATACAGGAGATGTGAAAAACTTAAAAATGAAAATGCTTAAAATATTAGATAGGTATAAAGAGGTAGTACTGCTATTAAGGAACTTAAGAGTCAGATGTTTTGAATTGAGTAATAAATTTGTGGATTAATTGTGTACACAATAGGGGATAGGGTCTACTAGCTAACTATGGGTTTTTCTGAGGATGTGCAGGACAAGAGTTAAGTCACATAAAGAAGAACAAAAGAGAGGAAAAGGTGAAAAGGATAAGAAAGGAAGAAAAAAGATGAGAAGTTCAGTAGAGCTAAAGAAAAAACAAAAAGATAATTAAAAAAGAAAAAAAAAGAGAAAGAAGACAAAAAAAGAAAGAAAAACACACATTCATGTATCCCTAAAATAAAAATTATGAGAGGAAAAAAAAAGATACTGGAAAACAATTTTTTTCAAAAAAGGCAAAAATTAAAGATTTAAAAAAGTTTTAGAAAAGAAAAAAAATTTATATAAGGTACCAAAAAAAAAGAAAAGAAGAAAAAGAAGAAGAAGAAGGAAAAAAAAGTTCTTTGATTTTTTGGGGGAGGAGTGGGAAAAACCCTGTATCTCCCTTCTGTCTATAACCAGCCCCTTGTTGGAGTCTCTGGTCTGCTTGTGATCCTGTGGCTTGGTTGGGTTCTTAAGTCCGTTTGTTCGAATAGACAGAAAAATGCTCTGCTTTACCCAGGATTTTGAGATCCTCCTCCCAGGTTAGTTTAATGGGAGGCTGGTCTGCTTTGAGAATCACAAAAGAGGGGGATGCAGTGATGAGGCTAGGTTCTGGGTAGAGTTGAGGCCTTTCAACATACAGTACCTTTTAACTGGGGCTATTTTGTGAAAAACTCACAGAGCCCAGCCTGGAGCCATTCTCAGGGTTTCTGTTTACTGATTTTCAATTGATTGTGGAGCCTGCTAGAGGGAGGGGCAGCCTCTGGCTCTGATTACCCAGTGAGGAAATCCACTCCTAGGGCTGGCGCCCAAGCTGGGTGACTTTTCCCTGGGTCAGCTGAGTCTGGCAGATCACCCCGCTGTTAAGTTCTTGTGACCTGCTAAATGACTCATTTTATTCCAAGGCCTGAGTTGGAGCTAGCAGCTCTGCCGAGCTTTGTCGGTATCCAAGATGGAGATCTCTGCTACTCGGGGTGGGGAGGGGTGGCCTTCCCTCCTCTGCTCCCTGAGAAGGAGTGAGGATATCAAGCTTCTACTCACACTGAGTCTTGGTTCCTGGGTCGTCTCTGGTCTGCGATCTGAAGGATGAAGATGTCTGCTCCTTGTCGGTTCTTGCTGGTGTTGAGTAGACCGCTGAGTCTGGCTCCTTTGTCCCGGACTCTCTGTGGCTCAGGTATGGTGCCCTGTGGTTGCCGGCGCCACCGCTGCCTCCGTGGTGGCTGTTGGCAAGTACTCAGATGTGTCTCCTTGCCTGGATTTTCCCTCTCTGGCCTGTCTCTCTATTCTGTGATGGCACCCTTGGTGTGATTCTCTGGCTTAGGACTGTTCACTGGAACTCTAAAACTGCTTTCTATGCGAGAGGTTGTTCAGATTCCAGCTTCTCCTCCGCCATCTTCCAGGAACTTTCCTTTGGAATCTTTTTTGTGCCTCTACTTTTGAATGAAAAAATGTTCTCTTAATCCAAATTCAATTATTTGATGCATGAGAATAAGAATTAATATTTATGAAGGTGGCACCTGATTCTATCTGTAAGGAGTATCCCTAGCCTATATAAAGACAGAGCAAGCGTAGCTTGTAGCAGATAGTGAGACCCTAATCAAACAGGATTATCTGGAAAAGAGCTGGTTGTTCTAATGCATTGCATAGATATGAACCACCTACAGTGTAACAGCATTCCCCCAGGCACTGAGAATAGTGTACTGAGATGATCAGGAAAACTGAATCTCTGCTGCTCTCCAGGGAATGGATAGTTGGTCATTAATACCAGAAATCCTAAACAGGTTCAGTAGCTGTGAAGTCCTCATGGGCTCTAGAAATTCTTCCCAACTCCAGTTTGAACTTCATACCTTAGTACCAACTCACAAAGTGAGTTTTCTGTGGGTTTGGTAGGCACTTTCAGACTTTTAGAATTTTTTCGACTGTTTTTGGAGCCCACTCTAGTGGCAACACTAACATTAGTTTAAGAGCTGAAGCCAGAGCCAGCTGTACCACCTTGTGTTGGCCTACAGGCTGAAACGGTGAGCTTTGCTTCTGAAAGATGTTCTTAAATTGAAATATTTGTTAGTTAGCCTGACTTCCCATATAAACACATAACCTAAACTGGGTGACTTGATCAGAAATTTTAATTTTATTTTCAATTCCTTGGCTTGTATTCGGGGCCTTGGAGTTGTACCTGAGCAGCTTTGTACTGAAAGCTAGCATTTTATCACTTGAAACAAAGCATCATTTCCGACTTTTGAGTGGTTAATTTAAGATTAATATTCCAGGGAGACTTTCCTGCCAGTGCTGGATTCGAACTATGGTAGTCAGATCTCAGACTCCTGAGTAACCAGGATTACAAGTGTGAACCACTAGTGCCCAGCAAAACAAAAGCTTTTTCACACACATGGAAAATGTTACCCCAAGAAAAAGACAACTGAATACTTGGTGTCTTATGAGAGTCGATTTCATATTTAAGGGACAATTTTGTGCTGTGGTGCATGTGAAAGTGGGCATAAAGTAAGCTCTCTAATAGCTTAAGTAAGTTTCTGAATCTCATGCATGACAAATTCCATTCATGTCCTTACTAATTCCTATTTACAAACATAAGTACAATATTTGCATTGCATCCTGATTGGAGATAATTTTTTAACATATTCATTGGCAGAGAAGTAAGAATTCAAACAATCAAAATCTTAAGTTTTGAAAAACTCCTTAAATTTCTATGCTCATTATGCAGGTTGATTTTCAAGAACTACAATACGTTTTGGGATTGGCTTTTTCTGTTGAAGAAATGAAAAAAAATCATGATCTTTTACATAATTTGACTCTGGGATTTGATATTTATGTGGTTCAATATAGAAGTTGGACAGCATTTAAAGATGCCTTCATTTGCCTCTTTAGGAAATACGAGATCCTTAACCAGTCTTGTATGAGAAACTGTAAGACTATGGCAGCATTTACATGACTACCAGGATTAAAATCTGCCCAGATTGGGGCAGTACTAGACCTCTACAAGATTGCATAGGTGAAAGTGGGACGAGTGAAGTAATATCTTAAGATGTCTAAATTGGTGCCGTTTCAGGTGTTAGAAAAGAATGAAAAGAGGCTGAGAAAATGCCGTCACCATGGAGATGCAGCCAGGATGGGCAGCCATTAACCCTCAAAAGCAAGGCTTAGAACAATTTACCAGACCCCAACCTTGGCTCCTTGCCCCCAGTTACCCTGAAAGCGAACCATTCAGGAGTATGCAATGCCTTGGCTCAACCACTTCCACAGCCCTCGTAGGCTGGACGCCGGAAGAAGTTGGCTGAACAGATGTTTCAATGACTTATTCTTTTTTCTGCAATAGTTGGATTTATCTATGCATACATGGCTGAACAGATTGGATGGACAGTCTATGTAGGTATGGCCGGATTTGCTTTCCCAGGTTTGGTGACACTTCCTCCATACCCATCTATCCATGACATCCCCTCAAATGGTTATCTGTTCAAGAATCAAGAATAGAAGACAAGAAAATTGGGGATAGAAAAATCAGAGGCATGTTAAAAATAATTCATTGGGGTTTTTACTTTTGTTTTCTCTGAGTTGAGCTAAGTTGATATCATAACCAAATCATGAGCCTAAAACTCCCTATGCTCTTAAACACAGATTTCTTTATATTTTAGTTTTCTTTATATTTCTTTTTTGTTATTGTTTTGTTTTCTACCCCTGGCTAATTGAGTGTTGATTAGTTACACAATAGCTTCCTATTGTTCACTTCTCATTTTGAAGAAGAAGCCAAAACCAAGCCTGTCATAGTAGCACTAGCCTGTTCCTTCTCCTAGCCATCTGTGTGCATTCATGATTGACAGCCAGGTTCAGCACATTCTTGGCTTTGCTTCTATTTTTTTCGTCCTTTTTTAATTCTAAAAATGCTGTATAGAGGGGTTACAGTTCATGAGCAAGGTAATGAGTACATTTCAGCTCCTCTATGACCCAGAAAGCCCACTTTGGGGCATTTATCAAAGGATCACAAACAAAGCCATACTATGACTACCAGCACAACTATGATTATAACAGCATTATTTAACATAGGTAAGATATTGAACCAAACCATATGTCCTTCAGTAGATGAATGGATCAAGAAAATGTGATATATATATACATACATACCATATATACATATATACACATACATACAATGGAGTTTTCTTTATATTCCAAAGGCAGTTAGAAATGACTCAGTTGTATTTGACTTACAAATATTTTAGACAAATATTTTAGACTTTTGGAAAACAAATGTACAAGTATGCAATGTTTCTTCCAGGTACAAATAATAATAAATGCCACATAAATGACAGCAAAAAAGGTAAAAGTATAAGAAAAAGGTCTATTTAGGAACATAATTTTTGTGATATCAAAGACTATGCATTCAACGTTAATAGTCTGTCTATAATCTAATTGGCTTGAAAAAGGGAATGGAAAAGTATATTACTGGTTTATTTGGAGTTTTAAGCCCTATCAATAATTTCCTTTAAAAATTGGGAAGTTGAAAATGACTAGAGTGTGATAATATGTTGAACTGGGTGGTTCATACATAATAATACTAGTTACTCAGGAAAATTATCTCTAAGTACCCATCAAAATGAAGGAAGTAATTTGCAGTTCAAGTGGTAAAGAACTAGCCTTGAGGAAAAAAGCAGAAAGTGAATGAGGCTCTGAGTTTGTCAATCTGAACTAGCATGTGTGTGTATGCATACACACACACACACACACACACGCATGCTCACGTGCAAGGGATGTTGAAAGACTCAGAAAGACTCAGAAAGAGAAATGGGGTGTAAGTCCTTTCATATGTAATATTACATCTAAAATATGAACATGAAATTTGAAAAAAGTAAAACACATGTCCATTAATTATATATGAGATCAGATTATATAGTACAGAAAGCAGTAAAATGAACCCCTAGAGAACTACTGAAATAATTTTTCTTTCTTGCGATTGTTTCTTACATATTTATAAGATGATTTCTTTGTGGATTTGTATTTGTATGTCCCTCTCTCTCGTTATAACCCCTGTTTTCACTATATTTGATGTTGGTATAATTTGGGTGTGGAAGGGAAAAAAGAAATTGTTTAAATAGCGATACAAATGGACCCATTGCAACAATGTGTACAAGAACTTATGTCGAAAAATGAGCTTTACAATTTTGCTCATGTAATTGTAACCCCTCTGAATGGTATTTTCACAATGATAAAACATTAATAATAATACAAATGAAACAATTACACGATAAATTATTTTTGAGGCTCTGGCTTTGATTCCTCAGCACAACATAAATTGAAAAGGCAGGAAGTAGCACTGTGTCTCAAGTGGTACAGTTCTATTCTTGAGCTGAATTGCTCAGCGACTATGCCCAGGCCCAGAGTTCAAGTTGCATGACTAAAAGAAATGGAAAGAACTATTTCTTCCTGATAGAATATTTTCATAAATCTCGCCACATCACATATGCCTTTTCTTGTGAATTGTATGCTCAGATATTTTATTCAATATCATGTATCCTATCTGTCATCTTCTTGACTGAAATGTTCCTTTGTTGAATACATACTATCTAAATGTCTTAAACCTTAAGAGAGGATGTTTATATTTTTCTTGATGTTACTTACTCAACCAAAGGTGTTGCTGTAATGTAAGCGTATTGATATTTTCCTACCTTTGTATTCATTTCCTTGGGGAAAATCTCCATGCTTAAACGCACTATTATTTCATTCTTAAAGCTTTTAAGTGTTGCTTTCTACCTTTGCCTCTTTGTTTTTAGGAATTGTTTGCTACAGCTTTAAGTTAAGGTCTATTTTGTATCTTATTCCATATAAATAGCTAGCTTATCCAAATAGCTATTTATTGAATAGTCTAATGTCAAATCTCAGGATTCTACATAGGCTTGTTCTCAGTTCTCTACCTTGTGTAATTGTTTTTCTTCAACTTTAATACCAGATTGTCTTGATTACTAGGCTTTAGTATAACAAATCCTCATTTTGAGTTATGGTGTGTCCCCAAAATTGTTCTTTCATATTATTTGTGTCTTTTGATCTTTCATAATCCCTCCTTTCCTCTGTTAGTGGGGACCAAACACCGAGTCTCTTGCATTTAAGGCAAGCACTCTACCACTCAGCAACTCACCTCTTAACTTTGAGGAACAACAGTCACTGGGTCCAGGTGAGGTTTGGGGAAGTTTCCTTCTATAAGTAGGAACTCTTGACTTAGAGCCCTTGGTCACAGAATAAAAATTTGCAGAGTAGTCACCATGGTAAGAAAACTTGGCAATACTTTATTGAGTTAGCAAGCAAACAAACAGATAAGCAGATAAACAGAAAGATAGAGTCACACTGAGAGTGTGGGTGCTCTTAAAGGTAGAGGCACAGAGCCCTTTGACATCAGGGGCATTTATATAATAAAAGCAAGTCCAGTCATGAAGCCATATATATAGGTGTTTATCTTTGCTCTTAATCACTCTGGGGTTACACCATCTGAGTTCTTGGTTATTTGGTGACTCAGTCTTTAATGTATTTCTTTTTTGTGGGGGAGGGTCCAGTCATGGGGCCTGAACTCTGGGCCTGGGCGCTGTCCCTCAGCTCTTCAGCTCAAGGCTAGTGCTCTACCACTTGAGCCACCGCACCACTTCTGGTTTTCTGAGTGGTTTAGTGGTGACAAGAGTCTCACAGACTTTACTTTCCTGGCCCAGATCTTAGCCTCCAGAATAGCTAGGATTACAGGCGTGAGCCACCAGTGCCCATTTTTCTTTCCTTTTCTCTTCTCTTCTTTTCTTTTTTCTTTGTTTTGCCAGTTATGAGGCCTGAAATCTGGGCCTGGACCCTGTCCCTCAGCTCTTCAGTGCAAGGCCAGTGCCCTACCACTTGAGCCACAGCACCACTTCTGGCTTTTTCTGCTTACATGGTGCTGAGGAATCAAACCCAGGGGCTCATGCATGCAAGCAAGCACTCTACCACTGAGCCACCTTCTCAGCACTTCACCTGAGTTTTCAGTTAACTCATTCGCCACTGTTCAATCCTTCTAAGGCCTTTGTGCAGCTTTGGCCTCCAATCACCACACAAACTCTTCCCTTTTCAGATAATGTTTCTAGAACTAATTTGTCCATGCCATCCTACTAGAGCATTTCGTTTATGGCTTTAAAAAAATCTTTCAGTATAATTAACAAACCTCTGTTGAACTTATTCTACTCTACATTTTATTTTTGCAAGACCTGGGGCTCCCTGATCTTCTTTTGCTCAAGGCTAGCACTCTGCCAGTTGGGCCACAGTGCCACTTCCAGCCTTTTTCTGTTTATGTGGTGCTGAGGAATAAAACCCAGGGCTTCATGCATGCTAGGCAAACAATTTACCACTAAGCCATATTCCCAGCCCCCAAACTATATCTTATTTATACTAATCATCAGAATAAACCTGATTCATATGCTGCTATCTTGTTTCTGGCTTTGAACGTTTTGGAAACTTTTGGGTGTATCCTGAAAAGCACCTATGTAAATAGGACATACGAATGCCCCTCTAGGGAAGGGGTCTCTCCTAACTAGTATAAAATGTTTGAGAATGAATAGGTGGATGAAATGTTAGGGTGAAAGGGATGGCCAATTGAACCAAAGCACAGGTTCTACTCTAGTTGGCCAGGAAGGTCTCCAACACTGGTCCTCCACAATACCATTAGACCTTTTCCCTGGTGATGTTTAGTGCTTTCTGCTCATCTCTTCACCGGTTCAGCCCTTCCCTGAATCTTGATAAGTTTCTCAGACATGGCAATTGTCTCCCCTACCTAGAAAGGCAAGGGGTATAGTTGGCCCTGGGAAGATGGGGATTTTGTCTTAGATCCTTACTCTTGCAAACAGCAACAGCAGGGTCTTACAAGTTTCCCCAGGCCGTGTTTCACCGACACATCATGCACTCCATGCCCTTGGGGGTCTGAGGTTCATCACAGTGGGAAGTGGACCACTTGTTTTTCTGGTCTCTGTGCCACACAATCTTAACAGTAACGGTGGACAGAATATTTAATCCATTTCACCCAAGCATTATTTTAAGTTGGTCATAGGACTTGAACTCTGGGCCTGTGTGCTGTCGCTGAGCTCTTCAGCTCAAGTCAAAATCCCTACTACTTGAGCCACAGCACCACTTCCAGTTTTCTGGTGGTTAATTGGAGATAAGCGCCTCAAGGCCTCTCCTGCCAGGGCTGGCTTTGAACCCTAATCCTCAGATCCTGAGTAGCGAGGATTGCAAGCTCAAGCCACTGGCACCCGGCTTTTGATTCGAAATTTAAGTCTACCCAGAGAGCCTGATTCTGAAACTGAGGTTCCAATGCCATACATCCTTGGATCAGCTAGAGGACCAACCCAGGCTTCAGAGTCAAAGTGGGCAGCTGAAGGAATTTAGTGACTAGGACTTTTTTGAGTTCCCCGTTCAGGATGTAAGATTTAAAACACACACATGAAAGCACATATGCATAACAAGTTTTTGTTTGGCCAAGTGGACCATTATGGAGTTCAGTAATGAATATCATCCATTATTTAATAGTGTTCTCAGCCCTTTTCAACATTCTCCCAATGGATTATCAGAAGAACGTCTTGGGATCATTTTTCTTGGGTTCCTTGGGCCTAGAATTCTTATTCCGCATTTTAGCAGGTCTCTTGTGATTTCAGTTTTGGGCACACATTATCCTTTATCCTCCCTATTGTAAGTTTCTTGTGCACCCCTCTCATATTCAACTTTCGTGTTAGTGGAGATTTATCAAAGATGGCTTCCTCCAGCTCCCAAATTTTTATTCTAGGGCCAGAGAATGAAAACACACCTCAAGACTCAAGGTCTCATTGTGCCTAAGACAAACTCAGCCCATGAAAATCCCCAAGCAACAAGATAATAAGCTCTACTCCAATTTTTCCTCTCATGGCCACTGCAGGAGGTTACTTTTTATTGGGGTGTTTCCTTGGACCCTTTCCTGACATTGCTGATACACTTTCGATCATTAACCATGACACATGGTGTTTAACTAAACCTGTAGTTACCTCAACAAGGCAGGATGTGTCTCCTCTCGAGGGGCTCACTGTATCCCCCTTGTGTAACAAGGATCCAGGACGAGTCCCCAAAATGTTGGGAATACTCCCCGAGTATAACCCAATATCCCAAGAAAGAACACCAAGTTGAAAGAACACCAAGTTGAAAGTACATAGCACGGCAAAGTTTAGTTCTGTTTAAGGGCAGGTTATTGACAGAAAGCCAATTAAGCAGTTCCTCTGAGTAGGAAGTCTGCCCAGGTTTTGCCACTAATGAGTTACTACTTCTGATATTGATCAGAAGTTGTGTTCACAATAATGCTCATTTGGCTCTTTTTAAGCTCAGCTGGCTCTTTTGAAGAGGGTTAACTGTTTCACAGAAATCCACTAAACGAGGACATCGAGGCCAGAATTAGTTAGAAAATTCTCACTCAGCTTATATTTTATGAGTTAAACTATGCCACAAATCCCTAGAACAATGTTAGTAACAGGATATACTTTAGTTAAAATAGCTTTTGGTAAGATGACGGCTATGTTTAGTCAATGTTTCCCTCAAGCAATTATTTTCAGAGAAAAAGATTCTATGTCTTTAAAAAGTCCATTCCCACACAACATTTATTATCAGCAGCTCCCACTTTAGAATGGAAGCTTATGAGCTTCCAGGTGAAAGCAACTTATTGACATGTTGCCTAGGCTCTCTTAGGTAAACTCATCTCACCAAGGAGTTATGAAACCAACAGGTGGGTATGACTGCTTCATGATAAAGAACCTGTCTTTTACTTCTGCTCCTACCGCTAACAGAGAGAGAAAAGCCTGCTCTCTCTGGAGGCACATAGCTAGCTATAGACTGAAGCCCACATACTGAACCTTGAACACAGAGCACAGACTGGGCTGCAGCATTTTCAGAGCCATAAATGAATCAGTCAGATCACAGCTGCTTGGCTGACCTCAGGGCAAACTTCTGATGCCACATTTTTGAGGCAAAGCACTTCTAAGCTGCCAAGACACTATGGTAGGAAGAGGCCTGAGGGAGAAGTCTTGGAGGGAAGCAGAAGGTGAAGGTTTGGATTTAGGTTTTAGAAAATGGAAGCCACTTTCTGAATTGCTTGAGGCAGCGAGCAGATCAACATGTTTCCTAGCCCCCTAGATTTAGAGTAGGAGAACACTTCCCACACATTACACTCAATCCCTCCTGCCTGGGAGTCTTCAATTCCCTCTTACAAGACTTAAGCTGTTTTTAAGAAAGCAGAAGCCAACAAGCTTGACCTAGCTTGTGAAGAAAGCATATCGTTTCGCTTTAGAATAGATCAAATTCTATGTCAGTACATGAGGAAGAAAAGAAGCCACATTCTACAGAATTTAACACGTTAAAGACACAAGTTTGCTGCATTAAATTTTCTTTGTTTGATTCACACAAGAAAAGCTTAGGTTCCTGGACCCTTTGCTAGCCTAGTACTGGGTTATTGTTTTTGTTGTAGTTGTTGTTGACCTAATATTCTAGAGATTCTAGGAAGAAGAATTGAGAAAATGCAGACATTAGCCTGGTTCCGATTAATCTGAAATGACAGCACCTAAGTTATCGAATTCTTAATCAAGTCTCAAAGCTGAAGGTCAAGCCTTCCCTACCCACCATGATCTTCAGAGTAGAAGTACTGTCTCTATCTCAACTCCGGTTTGTTTTCTTTAAAGAATTAGAGAACAAAAATGTTTTTGTATCAGGTTTTCTTCAAAGACCACCAAGTTGAAAGGAACTTAGCCCTGCAATGTTTAGTTCTGATAAAGGGCATGTTATTGACAGAAAGCCAAATAAGCAAACACACTGAGGAGGAATTTTACCCAGGTTTTACCCCTCATGAGTTGCAACTTCTGGTATTGATCAGAAATTGTGTTCACAATCTTTCTCAATTGGCTCTTTTGAAAAGGGTTAACCATTACAGAGCAATCCACTAAACAGGACAACCAGGCCAGATATTGTTAGAAAATTCTCACTCAGCTTGTGTTCTATGTGTTTAACTGTCTCATTCCCTAGAATGATTTTAGTAACAGGATATATGTTAGTTAAAATGGCTTTTTGTAAGATGACGGCTATGCTTAGTCAATGCTTTCCCTCAAGCAATCACTTTCAGAGAAAAAGATTCTAACATCAATGCAGTCCATTCACCTACCAAATTTATTATCAACAGCTCCCTCTTTGGAATGGAAGCATATGAGCTTCCATGTGAAATCACCTTATTGACATGTTGCCTTGGCTGCCTTAGTCATACTCATCTCAGCAACTGGTTATGACACCAATAGTTGTGTGGCTGCTGCATTATAAATTAATCTATTGAACTTCTGTTCGTACGGCTAATAAAAAGAGGAACGCCTACTCTCTCTGGAGGCACACAGATTGCTATGAATTGAACCCTGTACACAGAGGAGAGATTGGGCTGCAGAATTTTCAGAGCCACAAATGCATCAGTCAGATCACAGCTGACCTCAGGGCACACTTCTGATGCCACATTTCTGAGGCAAAGCAGTTCTAAGCTGCCAAGACACTAAGGTAGAAGAGGCCTGAGGGAGAAGTCTTGGTGGGAAAGAGAAGTTGAAGATTTGGATTAAGGCTTTAGAAAATGCAAGCCACTTTCTGAATTGCTTGAGGCAGCTAGCGGATCAACATATTTCCTAGCCCTCTAGATGCAGAGTAGGAGAACATTTCCCACATCTAACACTCAATCCCTCCTGCCTGGCAGTCTTTAATTCCCTCTTACAAGAATTAAGCAGGTTTTCGAAAGCAAAAGACAGCAAGCCTGACCTAGCTGGTGAAGAAATCATATCCTTGGGCTTTATAATAGTTCAAATTCTATCTCAGTACAAGAGGAAGAAAAGAAGCCACATTCTACAGAATTTAACACGTTAAAGACGCAACTTTGGTGCATTAAATTTTCTTTGTTAGATTCACACAAGAAAAGCTCAGGATTCCTGGGGCCTTTTCTAGCCTAGTACTGGGTTCTTGTTTTTGTTGTAGTTGATGTTTTCCTAATACTCTAGAGATTCTAGGAAGAAGAATTGAGAAAATTCAAACATTAGCCTGGTTCTGATTATTCTGAAATGACAGCACCTAATTTATCGAATTCTAAATCTAGTCTCAAAGCTGAACATCAAGCCTTCCCTTCCCCCCATCATCTTCAGAGTAGGAGTACTGTCTATATCTCAACTCAGGTTTGTTTTCTTTAAAGAATTCGAGGGCAAAAAAGTTTTTGTATCAGGTTTTCTTCAAAGACCACCAAGTTAAAAGGAACTTAGCCCTGCAATGTTTAGTTCTGTTAAAGGGCATGTTATTGACAGAAAGCCAAATAAGCAAACACACTGAGGAGGAAGTCTACCCAGGTTTTACCCCTCATGAGTTGCAACTTCTGGTATTGATCAGAAATTGTGTTCACAATCTTTCTCAATTGGCTCTTTTGAAAAGGGTTAACCATTACAGAGTAATCCACTAAACAGGACAACCAGGCCAGATATTGTTAGAAAATTCTCACTCAGTTTGTGTTCCATGCGTTAATCTATGTCTCCCTAGAACTATTTTAATAACAGGATATACTGTCGCTACCGCCTCGACCAGCAAGGAAGATGCGACACCGAACTCTTCTCTCTGCAGTTTATTCAGGACCTTTGAGCAATCTTCTGACCCCAACCCCGGGTAGAATTCCCCACAGCCTTAAGTACCCGCTGGGTAGCCAACCGTGATACGCCACGTGGGAACCACCAATAGGTTCAGGTGCGCGGAAGCAAGCCAGATTCTTTGCCTTAGCCATATAAGGAGTTGTTTACCACAGAGAGCACTCGCCATCCGGAAGGCGGAGGGCAGAAGCCGACACCATCTTCCAGGTGCGGCTGCACGCAGCTCTCTACAATATACTTTAATTAAATTAGCTTTTTGTAAGATGACGGCTATGCATAGTCAATGCTTTCCCTCAAGCAATCACTTTCAGAGAAAAAGATTCTAATATCAACACAGTCCATTCCCCTACCAAGTTTATTATCAGCAGCTCCCTCTTTGGAATGGAAGCATATGAGCTTCTAGGTGAAAGCACCTTATTCACATGTTGCCTGGGTTCCCTTAGGCAAACTCAACTCAGCAAGTTATGAAAGCAACTGGTGGGTGTGGCTGCTTCATGATAAAGAACCTGTCTTTTACTTCTCCTCCTACAGCTAACAGAAAGAGAAAAGCCTTCTCTCTCTGGAGGCACATAGATAGCTATGGACTGAAGCCCACATACTGAACCCTGAACACAGAGCCCAGGTTGGGCTGCAGCATTTTCAGAGCCATTGATGAATCAGTCAGATCACAGCTGCTTGGCTGACCTCTGAGCAGACTTCTGATGCCCCAATTCTGAGGCAAAGCAGTTCTAAGATGCCAAGACAGTATGGCACCAAGAGGCCTGAGGGAGAAGTCTTGGAGGGAAGCAGAAGGTGAAGGTTTGGATTTAGGTTTTAGAAAATGCAAGCCACTTTCTGAATTGCTTGAGGCAGTGAGCAGATCAACATGTTTGCTAGCCCTCTGGATGTAGTGTAGGAGAACACTTCCTACAACTTACACTCAATCCCTCCTTCCTGGGAGTCTTTAATTCCCTCTTAGAAGACTTAAGCTGTTTTTAAGAAAGCAAAAGACAGCAAGCCTGACCTAGCTGATGAAGAAAGCATATCGTTTCGCTTTAGAATAGATCAAATTCTATGTCAGTACATGAGGAAGAAAAGAAGCCACATTCTACAGAATTTACCACGTTAAAGACGCTAGTTTGGTGCATTAAATTTTCTTTGTTAGATTCACACAAGAAAAGAAAAAAAAGCTGAGAATTTCTGGAGCCTTTGCCAGCCTTGTACTGGGTTCTTGTTTTTGTTGTAGTTGTTGTTTTCCTAATACTCTAGAGATTCTAGGAAGAAGAATTGAGAAAATGCAGACATTAGCCTGGTTCTGATTATTCTGAAATGACAGCACCTAAGTTATGGAATTCTAAATCTAGTCTCAAAGCTGAAGGTCAAGACTTCCTTCCCCCCATCATCTTCAGAGTAGAAGTACTATCTATATCTCAACTCATCTTTGTTTTCTTTAAAGAATTCGAGGACAAAATTTTTTGTAGCAGGTTTTCTTCAAAGACCACCAAGTTGAAAGGAACTTAGCCCTGCAATGTTTAGTTCTGTTAAAGGGCATGTTAATGACAGAAAGCCAATTAAGCAAACACACTGAGGAGGAAGTCTACCCCGGTTTTACCCCTCATGAGTTGCAACTTCTGGTATTGATCAGAAGTTGTGTTCACAATCTTTCTCAATTGGCTCTTTTGAAAAGGGTTAACCATTACAGAGCAATCCACTAAACAGGACAATCACGCCATATATTGTTAGAAAATTCTCACTCAGCTTTTGTTCTATGCATTAAATTGTCTCGTTCCCTAGAATGAGTTTTGTAACAATATATACTTTAGTTAAAATAGTTTTTTGTAAGATGATGAATATGCTTAGTCAATGCTTTCTCTCAAGTAATCATTTTCCGAGAAAAAGATTCTAACATGTACACAGTCCATTCCCATACTGAATTTATTATCAGCAGCTCCCTCTTTGGAAGGGAAACATATGAATTTCCTGGTGAAAACACCTTATTCACATGTTGCGTTGGTTCCCTTAGGAAAACTAATCTGAGCAACTGGTTATGATAGCAACAAGTGTGTGTGGCTGCTTCATTATAAAGAAATCTATTGAACTTCTGCTCCTATCGCTAATAGAAAGAGGAAAGCCTAGTCTCTCTGGAGGTACATAGACAACTATCGATTGAAACCCAAATACTGAACCCTGAACACAGAGCACAGATTGAGCTGCAGCATTTTCAGCACCATAGATGTATCAGTCATATCACAGCTGCTTAGTTTACTTCAGGGCACAATTCTGATGCCAAATTTTGAGGCAAAGCAGTTCTAAGCTTCCAAGATACTATGGTAGGAAGAGGCCTGAGGGATAAGTGTTGGTGGGAAGGAGGTGAAAGTTTGGATTTAGGTTTTAGAAAATGAAAGCCACTTTCTGAATTGCTTGAGGCATCAAGCCGATCAACATGTTTCCTAGCCATCTAGTTGCAGAGTAGAAGAACACTACCCACATCTACATTTTACACTCAATCCCTCCTGCCTGGCAGTCTTCAATTCCCTCCTACAGGATTAAGCAGTTTTTAAGAAAGCAAAAGTCAGAAATCCTGATTCACCTGGTGAAGAAAGCATATCCTTTGGCTTTAGAATAGATCAAATTCTATCTCAGTACAAGAGGAAGAAAAGAAACCACATTCTACAGAATTTAACCCCTTAAATGTGCTAGTTTGCTTCATTTAAGTTTTTTTTAGATTCATACAAGAAAAATAAGAAATGCTGAGAGCCTTTGGTAGCCTAGTACTGAATTCTTGTTGTTGTTGTTTTCCTAATACTTTAGAGATTCTAGAAGGAAGAATTGAGAAAATGCAGACATTAGCCTGGTTCTGATTAATCTGAAACCGCAGCACCTATGTTATCAAATTCTAAATCTAGTCTCAAAGCTGCAGGCCAAATCTTCCCTCCCCACAATATCTTCAGAATAGCACTATTGTGTATGTCTCAGATTTGTTTTCTTTAGGGAATTTGAGAGCAGAAAAGTTTTTGAAGCAGTTTTTCTTCAAAGCAAAAACAGAGCAGTGAAACAGACTCCTCACCGAAAAGAAGAACCTAGAGCTGGTCACAAGGGTCCCACATCCCTCAGGTATATGTAGAACCCATTGTCTCTGCCCCTTACGGCGTGTTCTTGGATTGTTTGTTCAGAGGGTGGGCTTGTGCTTCATGGCGTCTCATAATTGGTTTCCCAGTCTCAGAACATGAGTATGGAATTTTCTTATTGGATGCCCCATCTCAGAACACAAGTGCAGAAAACACTTTTAATTGGATGGGAGGTAGAGGGACACTCCCCAGAGCATAGTCAGTAAAAGTGCATGTGTTAGCACTTAAACCTTGATTGGAACAAGGTGTGTATTTTTTGCTGCCTCATTCATCCCCTCCATGTTGGAGCCAGTTCCAACCATCACCTTTTATCCATAACTACCTAGCTGAAATGCTTTAACTCCTCTGAGTGGCACATCTCCACCTGTTATTCACAGGGCATTGTACATTGTGGTGTCCCATGAAACACTATGCTGACAGAGAGATTGGATCTCTAAATTGCTGTTTTGAAGCAGAAAAGCCCTCTGACTTAAGCTTGCACACTTACCTTGAATGCAAACTGATTTCTACTCACAGAAGGCAAATTCAGTTCCGCTTTGAGCCAACGTGGTAAGATACCTTCAGCAAATCCAGGGCAGAGAAATAACTGGACTGTATTTCTAAATTCAGTTGAAGTAGGAGCCACCATTCCTCAAGTGCTTGTATTATCTTCATAGTCCTGTGTTTTGGTTTGGGAAGTAATTTCTGAAAGTACAATCTGAGTTGCATTTAGGCCAAAGATCTTATTTGTGCATCTGAAAGCATATACTTAGGATTCTAAACTGAACATGATGCAAGTTCTTAGTAGCAAAATAGTATATTCAGTATATTATTCCTACTGACGTTTTGATGAACAAATGAAAGAAAACTGATAGAAGCAGTGATATGGATCAAGCTGCATTATGTTTACTAACTGCCTTGTTGAATGATGACCCTTTGTACAACTACTTAAATGTTAATATTTATATACATGTACATATATATATGAAAAAGCAATACTATTTTCTGTGAGTGCATTATCAGTCATCAGTGTATCTTAAGGACAGGGGAACTCAAATGATCATAACAATGCAACTAGTAATGATTTGGTCTGTTATCTCTTGAAAGCCTAGGAAAAAGACAGTACAGGCATGAAGATTCCAAGAAGATGGAGGCATATCCCAACATTAGAATTTAGCCCTCACTCTCTTGGCCCAAGGTGACCCCAAAAATGCCAGTAATCACTTCCAAGTTCCATAAAGTGAAGTGAAGGAACAAAAAGAAGTAAATAAAGAAATACAGAACATGTGTGTACTGGCTTTTAAGAAAATATCCTAGATGCTATCAGGTAACATTTTTATCTGTATTATCTAAATATTATCACTGTTTGGAAATGTTATTACTATTTTACTTAGCCAGGACTTCAGTTACATCGGAAGGTGTTTCCATTGATTCAGAAAGGAAGGGTGGATATTATCGTAGCCACCTGACATATTTTGCTATGTATATCAAGGGCTCTAAACCTCAGGTGTAATGTTTTACTATTATTTATGGGGAATAGATGATGCATTTTATATGCAACTAGAAACTAATTTGAAGCATAAGAAAAAGCGGAAACATATCTCATATGATGCATATGCTATTATATATTGAAAATGTGTATAACATCCAAATTATGGAAAACTGACCATGTATTTTGTACAAAAGTGATGATTTCCCTGAGTGCATTCTTATTACATTAAAAAACAGTCTCACTGCATTCAACGGAAGGAAGCCTGAAGGAGAAACAGAATGAGTGGGAAACAGAACAATATACAACAAAGGGGCCATTAGCTGCACTGGTCATTAAAGGAAAAGAACTAAGCAACCCAAAGACAGTGATGGGAAAGGAGGAATAAGAGGGAAAGAGGGAATAGCCTACAGTAAGCAAATGGCAAGAAACGTAAACAGAGCCATAGGTGGAAGAAATAATTTGTCTTGTCAAAGCTCATATAATTCACAAACTTTATTCACCATGATAAGGATAATTTTCTTGTGAAGGTTAAAATGCTTTTGTGACTTTAACTGAGTGTCATGATTCCACAATACTGTGAAATATGTGAAAATTATGTAATCACCTATCTCATTTTTGTTTTTTTTTTTAACGTGGGACAAGTGTTCAGTTAGGAGGATGCATGATAATGTTGTCAGACACCTTGTAGTCATATTCTGTTTTGTAGAATGGGAACTTGTTTATACAACTACTTAGAGATAATAATAATAATGAATGTTTTAAAAAACAGCCTCACCCACTTAATTGAGATATAGTTTTCAACCCAGGTTTATTGCATACTAGCAATTTAAATTGTTTACCCTGCTTGTGGTTGTTATTTTTTCTTTTCTTCAATAATTGTGGTCAAATGCAAACAACTTAAAATTTTTGATCTTTTTTAACTCTCTATTAGCATTACCTAGTTAAATAAGTGGATTTTATTTTGTTATATCCACATAGGCATACAATGTACCTTGATTATAATTACCTCTTCATCATTCTCCTTCTCTTCTCCCAGGTTTTATTATCTTAATCCTTTTAAGAATACAGCATAGTAGTAATAAGAACATTCACAATATTGTACAAGCTCAATATACACACTCTTTTCATCCTCCAAGATTCAAATTCCATATTCATTAAAACAATTTTCCACTCTCCTCTGCTTCAAGATATGCATCAAGTACGATTTTGCTTCCTGTCTGTATCAATTTGACTGTAAAATTTGGTCTTTTATGACTGGCTTATTTCACTTAGCACAGTGTCCCAAAGATTCATCCATAATATAGCATCTGTTACAACATAATTCTTTTTAAAATTGAAATAATATACCACTCTATGTAAAAACCACATTTGCTTCAGCTATCATTTGTTGATGGCCACTTGGATTGCCCCCATGTTTTGAGTATTGTACAAAATGAATATGAGTGTACAAAGATATATTCCAGACCTTGCTTTTAGATCTTTAGAGTATATGCCCAGAAATGGAGTCATTGGATCATATGACAATTCTCTTCTTTTTAAATTTTCTGTCATGGGGCTTGAACTCAGAGCCAGGTTACTGTCCCTGAACTTTTCCTCAAGGCTAGTTCTACCACTTTAAACCACAGATCCACTTCCAGTTTTCTGCCTAGGCTCGCTTTGAACCGTGATCCTTGGATTTCAGCCTCCTGTCCTGAGTGGTTAGGATTACAGATATGGCTTTTTTCTTTTTGCTTATGTGGTGCTGAGGAATCGAACCCAGGGCCTCATGCATGCAAGGCAAGCACTCTACCACTGAACAACCTTTGCAGCCCCTTTAGGGTAGTTCTTGCAGGAAAGAATGCATATATTTTTGCCATAGAACAGATGCTTATCCTTAAGATGATGAATGCATCCTGATTGAGAAGCAAAGAAGATAGTGCATGTATGTTTCTAAATGTCTTGTTTCTATCAGAGTTCCTAGATGTCATTTTCCAGGTCTCATTTTTCCTAAGCTATCCAGCCTGAAACTATAAAAAGTCCTGATAAGACATCTCATAGTATTGCACTCAGTGTATAGATTGATTTTATAGAAAATAATACATTCTTTAGATATTGAGTATTCCCATGCATGATTTTTTGGGGGGTCCGCTCATGGGGCCTGAACTCTGGGCCTGGGCACTGTCCCTCAGCTCTTCAGCTCAAGGCTAGCGCTCTATCACTTCACTTGAGCCACAGCGCCACTTCTGGCTTTTTTTCTTTTTGCTTATGTGGTGCTGGGGAATCAAAACCAGAGCCTCAGGCATGCAAGGCTAGCGCTCTACCACTGAGCCACCTTCCCAGTCCCCCATGCATAATTTTGACATGTCTGTATTTAGCTGTTTTTCAGTTATTTTTTAATAATTAATGTTTGTTATACAGTATTATATATCTTTTGTAGGATATGCTTCTTGGTGTGCGTTTGTTGGTGTGGTTTGGTTTGAACAACATGAGGAATTGAACTGTTATATGGGAGGAAAACATTCTACCATATAAGCCACAATATAGCATATAGCCATGTCAGTAACTATTGAAGCTACTTAAAATAATCATCCATCTTATAATTTGTTATTTTTTTAACTTTTTTTCATCTTGGGGTACTGGGTATAGGAGTCAGTTTGTGTGTGTGTGTGTGTGTGTGTGTGTGTGTGTATGTGTGTGTGTGTATGCACATGCATACATACAAGTGCATATGTGCCAATACTGGGGCTTGAATCCTCTGAATTTTTCCAGCCAAAGTTAGCATTTACCATTTGAGCATGTATACACCTTCAGTGTGGCTTTTCTGGTTAAATCCTACTCAGGAGGCCAGAATATACAAATTGCAGTTCAAAGCCAGCCTGGACAGAAAAGGCCAGTAGTCCTATGAACTACTTTGAAAAACTACTATGAAAAACCTGGAAGTGGTACTATGGCTCAAATATAGTGCTCAGGCTTTGAATTGAAGCCCTCAAGCCTTAGGGCCAGCACATACAAAAATTAATGAACTCTGAATTGTCTAACCATGATGTATTTACACCATGATCTACAGATTTCAGCCTCTCAAGTAGGTAGCATATTAGGTGTGATCTTGTAGTAATAATAAGTCATTTATTATTGTTATTAATGGATATTTTTTAAAGACATAAGTGTATGCTAGTGGCTCAAGTCTATAATCCTAGCCAGTCAGGAAGCTGACATTTAAGAATCTCTGTTCAAAGCTGACCCAAGGGAGAAAAATCTATGCGGCTTATCTCCAATTAACAACCAAAAAGTTGGAAACACAGCTGTAGCTTTAGTGGTATAGTAGTAACCTTAAGCAAAAAATGCTTAGGGAGAGTGCCCAGACCCAGAGTTCAAGTCCCAGAATCAGCACCCAAAATTAAAATAAATAGAACACAAAATAACTGCAGGTATGGCTAGTGATAGCATGCCTAGTTTGCATAAAATTCTGAATTTGATTGCCACCAGCAAGAAAAATACACAAACCAACAAAAAATGTTTCCAAAGTCAGAAGGAATTTTTTACTGATCCTTACTAACTGACCATTTTTTTTCTTACACAATTTCATTTAGAAAGTTAGTCCAAGGCAGGTGCTAGTGGCTTGGTTCATGCCTGAAATACTAACTACTCAGGAACTTGAGAATTGAGGATAGTGGTTTGGCCTGAGCAGAAATGTTCTTGAGACTCTTCAATAAGCTACTCAAAAATAAGTGGAAGTGGCCCTATGGCTCAAGTGATAGAGAGCTAGCCTTGACCTCAAAGAAGCACAGGTATAGGGGCCAGGCCCAAAGTTCAATCTTCATGAACAACAAAAATAAAAATAAAAAGCCAAAAAATAACTCCAGTAGAATAGAAATGATTATGCAATGACTACTTTAGAAAGAATGCATTTCTCAGTTTAAAATGAGGTTTCACTTTGTATCACCTTAAATATATAAGATAATTAAATTTCAAGTAATTATTTAACTTCACTATACACTAAGTTGGAGTGTTAATTTACATGTTAAATAACAGTGAGTTATAGAAACATGAAAGACATACCTGTGGCAATGATAAGGGGAGTTGAAGAAATCAATGTTGCTTTGAGAGCAATTCAAGTTGAAGCTGACCACCTAGGTAGGTCTTCAGGAGACTAGGTCTGTTTCTAATTCCTAAGATCCCTCTGCTTGGCTGGGCCCCTCCCATTGAGTTTAATCAAAGGATTAGGTTAGGTATGGGGAAAAGCAGCAGCTTGTATTGAAGGTTTTTAAAAAATAAACCCTCTTTTTTGTGTTTAAATGCAGGAACTAGAGAAGTCTTGGTTCACAGGACTGTGCATTTGAAAGAACTTCCAACTATGAAGGCTAACCTGAGCCACACATTCCAGAGAAGGACATGATGTTGGCAAAGGAACAGATACAATATTTGCAGAAGAATTTTATGTGGTACTTAATTTATTAAGCGTTTCCTGTTTATGTTTGATGTAATCTGCTAGTAATAGATGTGAAATGAGTAAAGGACCTGTTGGCCACCTAAAGTTGTTACTTCAGCAAAAGTATGTCTGATGATGCTAAACCCTAGGTTTCTAAGAGGAAGAAAAAGATGTAAGTCCTTCAAGATGCTAAGAAAACTGAATTCACAATCCATTAATTGGAGGGAAGGGCACTTTTTGTTGGCAATTTTAAATATCCAATTGCATTTTTCTATGAAGTTGATTATCAGCAAAGAAGAGATTGAAGGGGGGTCAGAAGGTGGCTCAGTGGTATAATACTTGCCTCAGATTCATGAGGCCCGGGGTTCAATTCCTCACAGACGCAAAACAGAAAAAGCCAGAACTGGCACTGTGGTTCAAGTGGTAGAGCGCTAGCCTTGAACTGAACTGAGGGACATTACCCAGCGCCAGAGTTCAAGCCCCACAACCGACAAAAAGAAAACTAAAAGAGGAGATTGAAGACACTCAATTCATAGATCCTGTTGAATGAAGACAATAAGGAGCTGTGTGGCTAGCTGGTGCTTATGGAAAACAGTTCTACAGACAGCAGACAGCAGTATCATTGAAGAAAGGATTGAGAAGTTTCAGAAGCTGAACCAGCAGTATGAAGGGAGGTGTAGTTACGACATCCTTCTCAATGCTGAGAATCTCATGCTATAGGCATGTTTTGTGTAAGAGTTGAAGAGACTTTGGAACTACTTTTCATCTTTCTGAGGAAAAAGAGAAGATTGCAGATAGATGAGAGGTGTGAGCCTCTCATGTATAAGCATATATAGAGAACAGTTGTTTTTCTGGGTTGGCAAGTCTGATAAGAGGAGGGGCTTATGTCCCTTGAAGTATCTTGGTGTCTCAGACCAGTGAAGGAGTCTAGTTATTGCCCAAGGGCAGGAGTCATCCCCAGTAAAGTTGATGATTTCATGTGGTCACTAGGCCTCAGATGTAATGTAGCTTAGTAATATAAAAGGAGTGATGTTTTTTGAGTTAATTGAAACTGAGTTATATCCTCTTGTGACTCCCAAGTAAATTAGAATAGAAGATAACCATGAGAGAAATGAGAGAGACTGTTGCATTAAGAAAGTAAGATTAATGAGCTTTTCTTGACTTTCTAGACTTTCCTTTTGAAATTGCATTAACTCATTTGTACAAAGAATTTTTCAATTACAAAAATCTTTAAGAAGCACCCTTTTGTTTGTGGCTAAGGAAGAAATGGTTCTTTCCTTTTTTTTTTTAGTCATGCAACTTGAACTCTGGGCCTGGGCATAGTCACTGAGCAATTCAGCTCAAGAGTAGAACTGTACCAATTGAAACACAATGCTACTTCCTGCCTTTTCTATTTATGTTGTGCTGAGGAATCAAAGCCAGAGCCTCAAAAATAATTTATCCTGTAATTGTTTCATTTTGTATTATTATTAATGTTTTTCATTGTGAAAATACCATACAGAGGGGTTAAAATTACATGAGCAAGGTAATGAATACATTTCTTATCAAGCATTGTTACCTTCTCCTTTGATTCCCCTTACCATCTCTGCCCTTCCATTTCCCTTCCCCCCCCTACCCCAACACCTCCCCACCAAAATTGTAAAGTTCATTTTTCAACATAAGGTTTTGTACATCTCATTGTTGCAGTGGGTCCACTTGTATCCCTATGTAAACAATTTCTTTTTTCCCGTCCACACCCCAAATGATACCAACATAAAATATAGTGAAAACAGGGGTTATAACGAGGGGGTGGGAAATACAAAGCAACAAAGAAATCATTTAAAAATATGTTAGAAACAATCGCAAGAAAGAAAAAGTATTTCAGTAGTTCTCTAGGGGTTCATTTCGACTAACATCAACTTATTTGAACTTTACTGCCTGTCTCAGACATATACTAGTTATTGCAAATAAGGGAAACCATGAGACCTATGTTTCTTTGGGCCTGGATTACTTCATTAATACAATTTTTTTGAAGTCTTTCCATTTCCTAACAAATGGGGCAATGTCATTCTTTCTGATGGAGGCATAGAATTCCATTGTGTGTGTGTGTGTGTGTGTATATTTATATATGTAAAATAAATAAATATATATAATATATACATATATTATATATCTAAAAGAAAAAATATATCACATTTTCTTGATCCATTCATCTACTGAAGGGCATCTCAGTTGGTTCTATATTTTAGCTATGGTAAATAATGCTGCACTAAACATAGTTGTGCTGGTAGCTTTAGTATGGTCTTGTTTGTAAACAATCGTATAAATGCCCCAAAGTGGGATTGCTGTGTCATGAGGAGCTCTATGTGGAGTCTTTTGAGGAACCTCCATACTGCTTTCCAAAGTGGTTGAACAAGTTTACACTCCCACCAACAAAGCAATAGGGTTGGGTTCCCTTCTGTCCACATCCCCCCCAGTATCTCTTGTTTTTGGAGTTCTTGATTATAGCCATTCTAACTGGGGTGAGGTGGTATCTCAGTGTGGTTCTGATTTGCATTTCTTTTATGGATAGGAATGTTGAGCATTTCTTCATGTGTCTATTGGCCATCCTTTTTCCTCTTCAGAGAAGTTTCTCTTTAAGTCTTTAGCTCACTTATTTATTGGGCAGTTGTTTCTTTGAATGATTTAATTTTTGAGTTCCAGGTATATTTTAGATATGAGGCCCTTGTCCATTGTATGGCTAGTGAAGACCTTCTCACAATCCGAGGGCTTTCTATTGATCTTTCTAACTATGTCCTTTACCATGCAGAAGCTCTGCATTTTCATGCAATCCAATTTGTCCACCCTTTCTTTGATTGGTTGTGTTTCTGGGTGTCTATTAATAAACTTTTT
Organism: Dipodomys ordii; assembly: GCF_000151885.1. Taxonomy (NCBI): domain Eukaryota; kingdom Metazoa; phylum Chordata; class Mammalia; order Rodentia; family Heteromyidae; genus Dipodomys; species Dipodomys ordii. The sequence continues at coordinate 85,037 of NW_012284370.1, forward strand.
TCCTGTGCCAAGAAGACCTAGGGTTTCTCCTATTCCATCCTGTAATGTTTTCACAGTGTCTGATTTGACTCTGAGGTCCATTTGGAGTGGATTCTCATGCAGGGTGATATAGAAACATCAAGCTTTATTTTTACAAATTTATAACCAATTTTGCCAGCACCATTTACTGAAGAGGCTGTCTTTCTTCCATTCTATATTTTTAGTTCCCTTATCGAAGATTAGATGGCTATTGTTCTGTAGGTTCATTTCTGGGTTTTCAATTCTATTCCATTGGTCCTGAGGTCTGTTCTTGTGCCAGTACCAAGCTGATTTGATTACTATGGCTTTGTAATAGAGTTTGAAATTTGGTAGTGATATTCCTACAGCACTGTTCTTTCTGTTAAGGTTTCTTTTTGCTATTCGGGGTCTTTTATTTTTCCATTTGAATTTTTGGATTGCCTATTCGATTTCTTTGAAGAATGAGGTTGGAATATTGATAGGTATCGCATTGAATTTGTAGATAGCCTTGAGAAGTATTGCCATTTTCACGATGTTGATCCTTCCAATCTAGGAGCATGGGAGGTTTTGCCACTTTCTAAGTTCTGTTTGATTTCCTTTTTCAGGTTTTTAAGGTTTTCTTCATAGAGATCCTTCACTTCTTTGGTTAATTTAATTCCTAGATATTTTATTTTTTGTGCGGCTATTACGAATGGAGTTGTTTTCCTGATTTCAGCCACGCTTTCCTCATTGTTGGCATACAGAAAAGTCATTGATTTTTGAGGGTTAGTTTTATATCCTGCTACTTTGCCAAAGTTTTGAATCAGCTTGAGTAATTTGTGAGTGGTGTCCTTGGGAATCATTAAATACAAGGTCATTTAATCTGCAAAGAGGGAGAGTTTTACTCCATCTTTCCCTATTTGGACTCATTTTATGTTTGTATCTTGTTTTATTGCTGTAGCTAGGCATTCTAATTCTAGTTTGAAGAGAAGTGTAGAAAGTGGACATCCTTGTCTCATTCCTGAGTTAACAATGAAAGGCCTTAGTTTTTCACCATTGAGTATAATTCTGACTTTAGGTTTGTCATATACAGCCTTTATTGTATTGAGGAATCCTCCTTGAAAAATAGCAGCAACAAAAACGATCCTTATCAGAAAGAACAATGCTGGAGGAATATCAGTACCACATTTCATACTCTACTACAAAGCCATAGTAATCAAAACAGATTGTTACTGGCACAAAAACAGACCTCAGGACCAATGGAATAGAATTGAAACCCCAGAAATGAATCCATATAAGCTTCTATAAGGGACCTCAAAAATAGAATGGAAGAAAGACAGCCTCTTCAGTAAATAGTGCTGACAAAGATGGTTAACTACTTGTAGAAAATTAAGCTAAAACCTTATATATCACCCTGCACCAAAATCAAGTCCAAATGGATCAAAGACCTAGGAGTTAAAGCAGACACCCTGAAAACATTACAGGACTGAATAGGAGAAACCCTGGGTCTCCTTGGTGTAGTTCCAAAATTTTCTTAATAGATATCCAGAAACACAACAAATCAAAGAAAGTTTGTACACATGTGATTGCATGAAATTGCAGAGTTTCTCCATGGCAAAGGACATAGCTAGCAATATCAATAGAAAGCCCAGGGATTGGGAGAAGATCTTCACTAGCCATACAAAGGACAAGGGTCTCATATCTAAAATAATAGTTTCATTACATTTAAGTGTTTTTTTCTCAGTCGTGGAGCTTGAACTCAGGGCCTGGCCACCGACTCTGGCCTTTTGTGTGCTCGAGGCTGGTGTTTTACCTCTTCAACCACAGAACCACTTCTAAGGAAGAAATGCTTCTGGGGTATGGGCACTAAAGGCTCACCTCTCTAATCCTACTCAGAAGGCTGCTATCTGAAGACTGAATTTGAAAGCCAGTGCAGACAATTATCTCCATTTAGTCATCAAAACTTGGTAATATAGCTTTAGCTCAAGTGATAGAACACCAATCTTGACAGAAAAAGCTAGAGGATAGTACCCAGGCCCTGAGTTTAAGTTCTCATACGAGCACAAAAAAAAGAAAACCACGAGGTCGAGTAATAATGGAACTTCCTGTTTTCATACCATTCCATGCCTGCATGGAGGAAATAATCCTGTTATGTGAAAAGAAGTCCCCATTGAAGCAAATGGGGGAATAGTGGAAAAGCTTCAGCAGCAACACAAAAGCTTTCAAGGTGGATGACAAGCATAGCAAAGTCAATGAGTGTTAGTAACATGTCTTTGATTTCCTTGTATTAATGTAAGAAATGACTTGAAATTGCTTCCTACTTCTAAGCTTACTTCACTGACCGAGGAACCTAAGCATGTCTTTCCTCTACAATAATCTGGAATCTTTATAAACTTGCAGATTAAAGTTTGATGCTTAAAAAGAAAACTTATAATTTGTGCCTTAAAAGAGATTGATTATTAGTAAAAATTTATTATGCATTAGGTTAGTATTGTTTTTGTAGTACTTGGGATTAATGCAGAGCCTCTGTTAGAGAAGTTCTGCACCTCTGTTTCTTTGAGACTGAATCTTCCTGTGTGTGTTACCCAGGATGGCCTTTAACTCCTGGGCTGGAATGATCCTCCCCCCAAAAGTGACCAGCCATTGGTAGGATGAGGTATATGATCAGCTATTGCAGGGGACTGAGCTAAGGTTCAATGCTTATACATGGTGTAGGTCTCAGGAGCGTGAGTAAATCAGATGTTCCATTTTGGAAATAGCGTTCCTGGATTTGAACTCCAATCCCAATAATCTAGACTATTGTCCTAAAAAAGGAGGTGTTAACATTGACTAGATGGACTGTAAGGAGGGTATCTCTCATGAAGCTGGAAGTGAGCCTAACAGTGGTCTATTAAAGACAAATTCTGGACTAAGGAAAATGAGGCTAAGGAAGGAAGGAATTTACCAAATTATGTTAACTCTCAACAAGAGAATGAATTAGGGATATTATTCCTTTTCCCTGCAAAGTCTTGAAGGTGATTTGGCCTTCAAGATGGGCTATTTTTAAGCCCATGGATTGGGAGAATATAAACTAGCTATACAATGGACAGGGGTCTCATATCTAAAATATACCTGGAACTCAAAATATTAAATCACCCAACAACAAATCTTCAAAGAAACAACTGCCCAATAAATAAGTGGGCTAAAGACTTAAAGAGAAACTTCTCTGAAGAGGAAAGAAGGATGGCCAATAGACACATGAAAAAATGCTCAACATTCCTATCCATAAAAGAAATGCAAATCAAAAGCACACTGAGATACCACCACACTCCAGTTAGAATGGCTAAAATCACGAACTCAAATAACAACAGATGTTGGAGGGGATGTGGAAAGAAGGGAACTTTACTGCATTGATGGTCGGAGTGTAAACTTGTTCAACCACTTTGGAAAGTAGTATGGAGGTTCCTCAAAAGACTCCACATAGAGCTCCCCTATGACCCAGCAATGCCACTTTTGGGCATTTACCAAAATGTTACAAACAAGACCACACTAAAGCTACCAGCATGACTATGTTTATTGCAGCATTATTTACTATAGCTAAGATATGGAAACAACCCTGATGCCCCTCAGTAGATGAATGGATCAAGAAAATGTGGTGTATATATCTATACACAATGGAATTCTATGCCTCCATCAGAAAGAATGGCATTGCCCCATTTGTTAGGAAATGGAAAGGCTTGGAAAAAAGTGAAGTAATCCAGGCCCAAAGAAACATAGGTCCCATGGTTTCCCTTATTTGCAATATCGAGTATATGTCTGAGTTAAGCAGTAAAGTTCAAATAAGGTGATGTTAGGAAAATGAAACCTAAGATATGTATACAAATGTTTTATTTTCTTTCATGCGATTGTTTCTAACACATTTATAAGATTATTTCTTTGTTGCTCTGTATGTCCTTTCCCCATAGTATAACCACTGCTTTCACTGTGTTTGATGCCGGTATAATTTGTGGAGGGGAAAGGGAAAAAATAGTTTAAATAGGGATACAGTTGTACCCATTGCAACAATGAGATGTACAAATCGTTATGTCTAAAACGAACTTTACAACTTTGTTGGGGGTGGCGTGGAGGATTTGGTCGAGGGGGCGGGGGAACATGGGAAGGAATGGGAAGAGGAAACAGAGGAGGAGGTTACAATGCTTGATAAGAAAGGTACTCATTATCTTGCCCATATAATTGTAACCCCTCTGTACAGTATTTTCACAATAAAAATACTAATTAAAAATGGGCTATTTTGACCCAAGCGATAGAATGGATTATATTAATTCTCTGGTCTTTCTAACCAGGATACAGGGGGACTCAAAAGGTAGAGATCAAACTGCATAAAAAAACATGTATCTGGGGCTGGGAAGGTGGCTCAGTGGTAGAGCGCTTGCCTTGCATGCTCGAGGCCCTGGGTTCGATTCCTCAGCACCACATAAGCAAAAAGAAAAAAGCCGGAAGTGGCGCTGTGGCTCAAGTGGTAGAGCGCTAGCCTTGAGCTGAAGAGCTGAGGGACAGTGCCCAGGCCCAGAGTTCAGGCCCCACGGCCGGACCCCCCCAAAAAAAAAACATGTATCTGCTAGCAGGCTTCCAATTCACTGTATCTTTAAAATTTGAAACAAATTAATGAGAACAGAAACCTTTTTTTCCATGTCTCCAATCTAAATGTTATTTACTTGGGTTTAGAACACTTCATAAACAACCAAGAGCTAAGATAACACTGTGTGACTCTCTCTTCCCCCAGAATTTCAGTTCTGCAGTGCTAGAACAGAGACTGTGTGTGAGGAAGAGACTGGAGATACGTGTTTCTTGGATGAGAAAACTAGAGCTGATAAGTTGCAGAGAATAGAACAGATGTCATCCCTTTTCTTCCTTTCCTTGGGTAAGACTAATTCAACCATCATGCAAGATTCTGAACCAATGAATGAAGAGGTCATGCTGTGCTTCAGGAGGGGTTGCCCATGCCCAGGTGCTGCTGGGAACTTGGAACTATTGATTCAACATAAGGAATGCTTTTTGTTGTTGTTGTTGTAAACATACTGTACAGAGGAGTTGCAATTACATGGCAAGATAATGAGTACATTTCTTATAAAGCATTTCAGCCTCCTTCTTTGTTTGCCCTTCACATCCCTTCCCTGCCTCCACCCGCCCCTCCACCCAATCCTTCCCCCCTTGCCCCCCCCCACACCAAAGTTGTAAAGTTCGTTTTCGACATGACAACTTGTACTTCTCATTGTTGCAACGGGTCCACCTGTATCCTTAAACGACTTGTTTTTCCCCCTCTCCTCTACAAATTATACCGACATCAAATATAGTGAAAGCAGGGGTTATACTGTGGGGGAGGGACATACAAAACAACAAAGAAATAATCTTATAAATTTATTAAGTCCCATTTCAGACTTCAGCACTGTCTATGGCTGCTGTACTGGTCAGTTTGTGTCTTGCTCTTTGGCTTTTTCCTTTGGTTACATTAGAAACTACAGATGAAATGGAGAGGGTTGAGTGTGAGCTCAGCCATCGGGGATTGGTGATGGGCTTTCCAGGCATGGGCATGCCTGTGGGATTGGAGTCTGCCTTTGACAAGCAGGGCAGAGAGCTGGTTGTGCTGAGTAGAAAATGGAAAAGTCCTTTGATGAGAAAAATGCTCCAGAGAGACAATTAGCTCTAAAATGTATTGTTAACCTACATGTCCCCCACAAAGCTGGGGGATATTGGAGTTAATGGTTATTTTACTATACAGATGTTGAACCTTCTGAAAAGATAAAATGGTTTAGGTGTGGGTGTAATGTTTTCAGCAATTGACAGCTACTCACAAGTTTGACTATTGATTTATTTCCATACTGATTCAGTTACTTTTGAGTATCTCCACTTTCCTTAGTAATTTTTTTTCATATTGCCCACATTGGAATAGGTATTTTTGTTAACTTGTACTATTATTTCTTTGATTTAATGGTAGATTCCACATAAGGAAAACAGGGCAGAGGTAAATTAATTTCTTATGCATTAGTATGAATTAATTTGAATAATATGCATTGAGTATTTAAATTCTCCAACATACAATGTATGATCTAGGTTCAGTAGTTTATTCTTGAGGGAGTTTGCATTCATGAGCTAAGACAAAAGAAAACTTTATGTTTTGCATCTCTATGCATAATTCCTGTAAAAAGAACTGTCTTTGAAGACTGGAAGGGTATGATTCTTATTTTGATTGGTTTCATAGAAAAATATCTCTACAGGTTGAGATTCTTCACTTTGTATCTAGAAGTTTTCTTGTTTTGTTTATCAGACCTGGATTTCAGCTTCAGGAAACCTTGCTTCTTTTATGGGAAGCAGTCAGTGTTATTTGCTATGATAATTTGTGTGTATTTGTATTTAGATATGTGTTTAAATGCATGTACATACATATATGTGCATATATGCATAGGTACATACATATGTATATGTATGTATATATGAGAAATTTAGCTCACAGTCCCTGGATAAAGCCCTGGGAAGGGCAGAAATTGGAGCCACATAAAGAAACTACTTAGGTGTTGATGTGATGCAGTTTATGCCAACAGGCTGGTTTCTGAATCATTTTTCTTGTTTCTATCTGGTACTTCAGGATGCACATGTTTCTAAGAGCAATATTAACAAGGCCTGTCTAGCATGGGGTTTGGTGAACTTGGCCATTGGGCACATACTTTCTGACCTGGGAAAGGTGACATTTGGGCTAGATTCTACAGAGTATAGAATAATAAATTGGCACAATTTTGAAAGTTCTTTAGGAAAGTTGTAACTGAGAGCTACATTTTGATTGACATTCATCTGGGACTGATATTTATCAGCATCCAGATAAAACTTGGAACATAAAATAGATTAAGTCCTGACTGGATGAAACTCTGTAATCTCCAGGTGATTGTTTTCTTTTCCTCTGCCTTCCCTTTTAACATCTGAAGGAATCTTCAGTACTGCATATGGAGATGAGGTTAAAAATGAGCATGGCTGCAAAAGTTCTCCTATGTGTTCTGTTCTTCATTTCTTATCTTTTAATATAACATAATAATCCCTTCTATGGAAAGAGAATCTAGCAGTCTTGAGTGCCCATCACTTACTCATCCAATAAGTACATAGGAAGTACCTCCTGTGTTGTATTCTGATGTCTGCTTTTTAAGGGTATAGCCATAAGAAATACGACATATCCTGACTTACCTTTGAATCCTCAGACTGTACACCACCTCAAATAGAGAAATGCTTTTAATCTTTTCATAAGTAGTACCCATTTCTTAGCACTGTGAACAGGATTAAGGAATTTGGTAGCATGGAAAGCACAATATGCACATGTCTGCAGATAGATGTTTGCTTATTTCTATTTACATAATGTTAAAAATTATATGACATATAGAATTTAAAGAATGGTTTAATAATAGAAAATTTAAAATAGATTGACTGTCCATCCTACAAAATACTTGAGAAAGGAGATATTTTGAATTTCAGATATTGGAACATTTGCATATATGTGATAAGGTAACTTTGTGGTGGGATTAATTATAAACATAAAATGCATTCATTACTTATATACCTAGACTGAAGATAACTTTATATACTTTTAGTGTGCCTTAATGTTTGTTGTTTTCATTTCCTTTTGTGTTGTACCTGAGGTTTGATCTAAGGAACTGAGAACTTAACTTGAGCTTTTTGCTTAAGGCTAGTGCTCTACTACTTGAGACACAGCTCCATGTCTACATTTTGTGGTTAATTGGGGATCAGAATCTCAGAGACTTTTCTACCTACACTGACTCTGAACTGTAGACATCCTTATATCTCAGCTAGCATTACAGGCATTAGCCCGCAGCAGTGTGCACCTGTTTTGATGGTCACAGTCACATGAAGCCCAATGTGGAATCTTCTCACTTGAGACAGCATCACAACACAAGATTCTCAGATTAGAGATGCTCAGCTGCATCTTACTTCTTTACCCCATTGGTTTGTCTGTAGCACTCCATTTTGAATACCATAGTTCTGAAGAAGCCCAGAAAAGCACTTCTCCTCCTTCTCAGGGAGGTATTCCTTATTAAAATTATCTTAACCCTGGGGTTAAGATCTTTTCAAACTCAAGATATTTTGTTGTTTGTTAGCTTTGATTCCTGATGCAAACTTATGCCCCCAACCTCTACCCTTTGAAATAAGAAAGTGGGTTAAGGTAATGTAGAGACAGGTGTTTATAATGGCTTCTAGTGCTGTCATTCTGAAAGGTAGGGGAGGGAAGGTGTAAGATTTTTGGGAAGGTCAAAGAACGTCAGCACTGGAACCCACAAATGGAAAGTCCTCATGACCAAGCCTCTTCTCCAACCAGAGCCCTCCAGGAGGGCAACCATTTCCAGGTGTTTGGAAACTTTCTTGTCTCTGGGCAGTCACAAGGACAAAATGTTGGTGTGAGGAAGGTGGAGCTCTACAGCTGTAGAAACCAAGTAGGCAAGTTAGTTGGAGGCATTGACTCTGAGGACCCCATCTGAATTCTTATGTGCCATGAGGGTGCATATGCCTGCATGTATTTCCTCTGGGGGAAATAAGAGGGACTCCCCTTGCTCCATGTCAGGACAAAGGCCTGATGCCCAGCTGCCAGACTCAGGTGAAGGTTTGCAGGAAGTGCCATTATGCTCCCCTGTTAATTCATTGAACAATGCCAGGAGACTCTCTTTGTGCATCTACGGAAGCTCACCTATGCCTTGCTTACACTTTGCAACCTTTGATCACTGGAGCTACTTCACATTTGTTGATAAGGCTTAATTCTTCCTGCTTACTGACTTAAAATTACCTCTAATTATCTGTGTTCGTATGAAATTGTGTAAAGTTAACTTTCTGCTCTCTGTCTGAAGATCTACTTTTAGGCCTGTATGCTGTAAATCAGCATGTGATATGTCAACAAACTTTGTCCATACCCACATATTGTGGTCCACTTTCTGCCTATTGATCATGCGTTCCCAGGTCTCGCTGAGGAATTGGCAGCAATTTGGGTTAGACCTGTTTCCAGGACCAGAGTAACATCCCTTACTCCCTTTTTAATAAATCATGCAATGACTTTGAAGGCAATGTGTTTGCAATAAGAATTGTTTGCAGAATGTTTACCCTTCAAACTGATCATTCCCACATGCCCTGGCCATTGTCTATTGGCCATTGTCTATTGAGCATTGATATTGGTCAATGTCCCAAATGTCCTTCACATGTTAAGTTTCCCACAGTTCCCCCTCAGTACCCAGCTAAAGAAGGTAATCCCATCACCACCATATTCTACCAATGAGATCAAACAAGCCAGGATTCAAAGCCAGGCCCTCACCACCAGACTGCATACCTTGCTCTAAGGGCATACACTTCACTATTAAGAATAAACACTTGGTGTTTTCTTGGGTGCTGGCGTTCGTAGCTATAATCTTAGCTGCTCAAAAGGCTTAGATGTGAGGGATCATGGTTCAAATTCAGACAAAGTAGTGTGATTTGTTTCCCTTTCATGTAGGTGGTTATATTTTCCCACCTCCTGAGCAGATGTCAGGGACTGCATGAGACACCCAATTTGTGGCAGAGCAACCATTCCCAGGACAGCACTATTGAAACAGATAGTGGGAACACTACACTTTTAGTTGTGACAGGAGAGCAGGTGCTCTGTTTTTGCATTTGGCATAATTATCTTGTGTCTAGAGCAAAGGAAGCATCATGATCTTGAAATGTCACAAGTTAGTCTAAGCTGGTTCTGTTGAGTTGGTCTGCTGGTCCTGTAGGCATTCCCTTAAGTGTTTGGCAGGGCACCTGAAATGCTAGAATGACTGGGCTTCTGTGTGTGGAGTCCTCAGAGCCTGTCTTGTATACATGGTCTCTGGTGGCCTCAACAACATGGCAGCTCATAACTGTAGGAGCTCAAAGGTGGCAGTGACTAGACCGTCTTCAGACCCAAGCCATAATTCTGTGACTTGCCCTCAGATGAGACAAGTGAGGCCCATCTAATTCAACAAGAGGGCCAGTGCACATGTGCTTCACTGGAAGCCACCAGTCAAACAGAAGCTGGGGGGACCTTCAGAAGCTGAGGCTACTTCCAGTCACTGTTGGAGGCAGCGATTGGATGAGAAAGACACCCAGGGCCTTCAAGAACGTTCTGAGGAATTCTATTAGTGGATTTCACATCTGTTGAACCAATAAGGTATCGGGGACGGAGCATTCCAAGGCAGAGCCCCCCTCCTGTGCTACCATAGAGCCTGGAAAATGGGATGCTGTCCTGTCACATTGGTGCCAGTGAACAGCAGGCTCCTGTCAGATCCAACCTATGGTGCGATTTGCAACTGTTCTTCCCTAAGTGCGTTCTCTGGAGACCTCACTCTTCTTGTGTGGTGGTGTCATTCAGTGAGAGTGTCTACACCTGAACAGAAGTCAGGGTTATCTTGCCTTGGCTCCTGAAAGAAAGGCCTTGATATCCCTCACCATCAGGAGAGGTCCCTTTCCAGAACCCTGAGGAACTTTGGGCTGTGTATTGGCTTCCATTGATCATTGTCCAATCCTTCCCATGTCCCTCAGACCTCAAATGGTTTCAGAGCAGATGTCACCATATGAGGGGGTGTAGTGACTATTTGCTTATCAAGCCTGTAGAGAAGGAGATTCCAACTCAGTATGTGCACACAGGATGGTGAATCCAATGGTCACTACACTTGTCATATTGAATTGTCTGTTTGGAGGGGACTGTTTTGAGTCTTCCCTGAGCACAGTCTTTCACCAGATACAAAGCATGTATCTGTTGTTGATTTGTTGGTTTTGACTGCTATTTCACAAGGATTCAGTGTAGTTTCCCTCCACAAAGCCAGGAAGCTGTCACGTTGTTATGTAAGTGAATGACCAAACCAGGCTCGTGGTTTCCTAGGTGAGTCTGCCAGGTATTTGGTGGGAACAATTGCAGGTTCTCAGGTAAGGTGGGTTCTATATGTCATGATGCAGGTAGGGTTTGGGAAATGGGGTACTTGAGGTGCAGATTTTATTGAGAGTTGCTGAGAGGTGGACTGTGAGAAAGTGAAGGGGCTCAGGGTCAGAGCAGTCACTATTGGGCAAATCATGAACATAGATGTGATGGGCATGTGTGTAGCCAGCCTACTTTGGGGTGGTTGTTAGACATTCAAAATGCATAATACCCCTTAGCTGGTTAAGTGTTTTAAAGTTAGAAGCATAGGATCTTATGTTTTGGGAGAAAATTCTAACACATGTATTGAACTTTTTAAAAACCAAATTTAGGCTCTTAATTTTGTTTTTAATAAAAATTTCATCCCAGCTACATGGAAGGGCTAAAATCAGGAGCATTGACCTTTCAGGATAACATGGGAAAAAATTGAAAAGCTGAGGGTGGTGGCATGCATCTGTCATCCCAGTGTGGCATGACATGCAAGTAGGAGGATCACAGAATGGCTGGTCTGGGCAGAAAACATCACACAAAGGGATATGGCATGGCTACAGTGGTAGAGCACTTGGTTAGCAAGAATGAAATACTGAGTCAGATGCCAATAATGCCAAAAGTACATAAATAAATAGAATGAATCTAAATAAACCCCTCATGCCCATTGCATGGCTTTCCTGAAATTCCAGGCCACCATTTCCTTTATCATTAGTGATTTTTGAAACACCACATGGGAATATTGGAAGGGCTGTCTGGGTTTTCCTGCTTCCTCTGCTGAGAAACCTGTCCATGTTATGTTTTTAGATTTTAAGAACTACTATGAATTTTTTTTTTGGTATTCAGGTAAAGGGTAGGTTTACACATCATTCTGGCTGGCACCAGGCCATCTTGTCCCTCCGCATGGCTGGGAATGGCCTGGGAAAGACCTGGGAAAGAGTTGGGAAAGAGCTTGGAAAGAGAACTGGGAAAGAGAGAGCTGGGAAAGAGAGAGAGTTAGGAAAGAGAGAGAGTTGGGAAAGAGAGTGTCTGGACCTGGGCTAGGCCTTATCTAGGGTATGGGTGGAGAAAGGTGTGGCCACATCAAATCCAGATATGACCACAGTGGATGCAGACGTGATCTCTTCCAGGTGCGCCAGGTGCCTAGGTAATGCAGGTACTCAGTGGAGACTTTGCTCTCCATCCAGGAGTGGACCTTACATTCCAGCCTTTTAATAATCATGACATGGGGCACGGATTCTCTCTGGCTACTTCCTGCTGACAAGGGGCATTAATATTAGGGATAAAAGCCTGAAATTTGGTTCCCTCCCACAGAAGGCAGTGAGCAGCTGCTGTTCCTTGGTGGTGTGAGTCATTAGATGAACTCTGGAGAGGTCTCATGAGGCATTGAGGGACTGGAAAAAAATACTAGAGAGCAAATAAATGGCAAGAGGAAGGACTTGGGGCTGAAAATGTTGGTTGAAATGTCCCTAGCTACTTATGACATCTGGCAATTAGGTAGAGGATAAGTCAAGTGACAAATGCAAGAATATAAATTCCTGTTCAGTTAATAGGTAGACAGGTATAGACATTGGGTGGGCGGGCTTCTTAGTTCTATTGACCTCCCAACTGTGGTTAATTTTGAAAGGGCAGGCACAGAGTAGCTTTGGTCATCATCTGCTCTTACACCTGTCCATGGTCCCTTGTTCCCCAGACTGGCTGAGTCTAGGTGCTCATTGCTTGGATTGGCTTGTCCCAGTTGGTATTCAAGGATGTTTGAATTCAAGGCCTGGGCATTATCCTTGAGCACTTCTGCTCAAGGCTAGTGCTCTATCACGTTGAATTACAGTACCATGTCCAGTGTTTGGCTGGTTAGAGATAAGAGTCTTGAGCCATGCTTCCAGCCTGGCTCTTTGCAGGTTAGTTGGGAGATGGAGTTTTAGGGATTTTTCAGCCCAGGCTAGCTTTGAACTACAATCTTTGCCACAAAGGCCCTTTATTATTTCCAATTAAAGCAACAAGGATATCAAATAGAATAGAGAATAGAGCTTACCTGGTCCTTATCAAGAATTGACCAACAAATATTCTGCAATGACAAAACTTGTTAGATGTGATGAAAATTTTAGCACAGTTAAGCCTACACAGTCAGTAGTAGAATACACAACATAAAACAAAAAAGGCAAAGCTCAAAACCTGAATTTTTTTTAATTGTGAAAATACTGTACAGATGGGTTACAATTACATGGGCAAGATACCGAGTACATTTCTTATCAAGCATTGACAACAGTGGTAGACATCTTTGGTAACAAAGCACATCAGATGGTTGGGCCTCACTTACCAGGGCCTGAAAAAGAGCAACTTGTTAGCAAGACACCTTAGAATAGATGGATGGAGTAGTAAGCTTGGTGGAAGTTATGGATCAGATGGGTCCAAACCCGTAACCCACCATGTGGCCAAGATGGTGAACTCAAGATGGTGAATTTCTGAAAGACTGCAAAGAAACCCTGAACAATTAGATCAAGCCTACATTGGCTAGCCTTTGAGAGGGAACCTAGAGGGGGGGATCCCCAGGACCCAGCCTGCATCACACTGTTCAGGGCACAAGCCAAAATGTAGTAGAAAAGAGAAGTGGAGAGATAGGGAAGGTGGACATGAATGGCAGAGAGAGAGCAAAGAGAGCCTGAAATTAAACAGACTTCTGACCATTTACCATTGCAGTAGCAAAAAGTATGTACATCTGAGAATGGCATAAAATTAGGCTCTCTGGCTTTCCAGGGAGTGCAGGCGGCATTTCAAAGGCGTTTCACAGCTTACGCGTGACTCGCAGCACCCCAGCGCTTCCCAGGCAAAAGCAGAGTCCTGACTTCCCAGAGAGCCCTTTAGAGAAAAGAAGCACAAAACCAAGCATCCTCGGCTTCAGAAGTGACCGGCCTTTCATCTAAAGGCTGTAGGAGCTCTCTGGCATGGCGCCATGTCTGGACAGAGACTGAGAAACTGAGAATTGTAGAGAGTAGCTTCACTCACCAGAGTAGAGAAGTGGTGAGGATGTGGATGTGAAGGCCAGCAATGGTATCGGTGTGATGTGTCCACAGCAGACAGACCAGTTCGCAATAGCCATCAGAACTGTGGGTATTCCTTAGAGCAAAAAGGGAAAAACAAGCAAATAAAAGAAAAAAAAGAGGAAAAAAACAGAGAGGAATCCCACCTATCCTGACTTTAAGCCCTTTATCAGAGTCAGCACCGTTTATGTTAGATTTTTAAAAAGAGATAGCTGAGTAAGAACAGCACCACGCACCACACTTGGTATTCAGGTAAGGGGTAAGTTTATTCATTGTTCTGGCTGGCACCAGGCCATCGTGGCCCTCCACGCAGCTTGGAAAGGCCTGGGAAAGACCTGGGAAAGAGCTGGGAAAGAGAGCTGGGAAAGAGAGAGCTGGGAAAGAAAGAGTTGGAAAAGAGAGAGCTGGGAAAGAGAGAGTTGGAAAAGTACTATGAATTCTTGAATCATTTCTAGGAAGAGGGATTATGGGAAAGTTTGCAGGTATTAGGTCTTTGTTATGGTAGGGGTGAGGTTTTTACACAGCAAACATACAGCCTCCATGATTTAAGAAGACTTTCATGGGGTCTGGTACTCTTTAATTCTGTTGAAATACTTTCCCTTCTTCCTCTTGAAAAATAAGTTCCAAAATAGAGTTTAACTTTCATCACTAAAAGTTCTTCCTTTTACTCTATGGGCAGTTCACACAAAGCCAAAATATAAACCAGCTGGTTTTACTGTATCATATACCTTTGCTATGTATCAAATTTTTCATCCTAAACTTCAAATCATGTAATAATTTGCCTATTTATGACTGAATTGTAGTTCCTTTATTAATAAAAGCTAATGGGAAAGGATTGTGTATTTAGTTGATGAATAGACCTACATTTTATTTCCCTGAGATACTGCAGCAGAATATTAAAAGGAATGTAGTATATATATATTGGGCGGGTCCCATCATGGGGCCTGAACCTGGGCCTGAGGACTGTCCCTCAGCTCTTCAGCTCAAAGCTAGTGCTCTACCACTTGAGCCACAGCGCCACTTCCAGCTTTTTTCTTTTTGCTTATGTGATCTTGAGGAATCTAACCCAGGGCCTCAGGCATGCAAGGCAAGCGCTCTACCACTGAGA
>NW_012284371.1:0-2602 GCF_000151885.1 Dipodomys ordii
AAAATCAATACAGCAAGATACATTTGCAGTTTTAAAAGTTACAAGAAAAATAGAGCCTTGTAGTAAAGATTCTTACTCAACAATTTCAAATGTCTTAGTGTCTGTGTATAAAGAGATTATGGGAAAGCACCAGTGGCTCATGTCTTTAATCTTAACTATGAAGGAGGCTATGATCAGACGATTTAGATTCAGTAAGCCTCTAAAGGAAAATCTGAGAATCTTTTCTACAGTTAACCCACAAAAAGCCAGAAGTGGAGATGTGGCTCAAGAGGGTAGAGTGCCAATCTTGAGGGAAAAAGCCAATAGATAACCTTAGGCCTTATGTGTTTGCAATCGAGTCTCTGTACACACACACACACACACACACACACACACACACACACACACAGAGAGATTATGGAAAGTTTGCCAGTGTGTAAAATGTGAAAGGAAAATAATTTTCAGAAATTCACATGTACGTTTTCAAGATGACTTTCCTCTTGATGAAAACAACAGCAATATGATTAGGCCCATTTTAAGGGTCTCTGGATTTAGTTATCACAGTCCTTTAATAGTTCAGGAGTTTATCACTAGGTTTAATATAAGAACTCCTGTCTTTATAGAATTAATATAATTTTCTTTATATCGTTAAGTGAGCTGGACATTACAAACAATTCTGTACCATCTTAATAGTTTTTTTTTTGCATTTTGGAAACTGAATATGTCTTTTCGTTTGAATGACACAAGAGAAAGAATAAAGTAACCAACCATTGTTTTTTAAGTCTTGCTGATTGCTGCCCCAAAGTATTGGAGGTGGTGCCTCTTTGAATTTGCTTCTTTCAGTATTGAGCTCGGACATAGCTAAGCATTTCAATCTCTCTTCTAAAACTTACATAAGACTCACCTTTGAAAGTTAATTAACTTTAAGACTTCTTGCCATTTAAGTTGCCGACTTTATTTCTGCAAATCTCAGGTGTCAGCTCTTGCAGTGTCATGTAGTTCTTGTGAGACTGTTTATTTTCCTGGTGTGTATAATTTGTCAGATGTACTCAGCTTATAGTCCCATTATAAGGTTCAAATACATAGAAAATAAATCTGACTTTAATATTCTGATAAAACATTTAGCTCTTTCATGTACAAGTTCTATATCCATGAATTCAACTCAAATTAGATCACAAATATTTAAGATAGTGATTTGATCTGTCAGGAAACTGTACATGCATTTCTTTTTCTCAGGGTTTCCTAAACAATAAAAATACTAATTGTGAAGCATTTATACAATATGGAGCATTGTAACTTCTTTAGACATGGGAGAATATGGGTGGGTTCTGACTTGATCATTTGTGTATTTTGGCACTTTTAAAATATAAAAAAGAAAGGAAGAGTGGGGTGGAAGGAAGGGAGGCCCATCTTGGAGCCAGTTACTAGATACAAGGTCAACCAAAGGAGATCATCTGCTTTCTTGAGGTAGGCTAGGTCTGTGGGGTTTGTCCATTACACAATGGAGGCCTCTCTGCTTCAGAACTCCAGGAATTCCATTGGATGGCCACCAGGAAGCAGGAAATATAGGTTCCTCAGAGCATTCCACTTAGGCTGTGCTGAATAATCCTGTCCAATTCAGGAAGAATCAAAAAATGAGTGTGTTGTGTTCATATAATTTTGGGAAGTGTCAGGTTATACAGGTGTAAATTCTTCCTCAATGTCAAACACTTCAAAATGTTAACATGCTGATTTTTGTCATGAAGCTAAAAACTAAACTCTTTGCCAGGCAGAGGCTTCAAAGCTATACATGCCCATTGGTGGTTTCCCAGGAGGAGCTTGACTGCCCTCTAGACTTGCTGCTGAGAATTACCCATACAGGAATTACCTGTATGAAAGCGAATAGCCAGGGGGTGGGGATGGCGGCGTAGGAAAAAAGTCCAGTCTTTATTCTTTTCCTGGGCATGTGGTCAAGCCTGACACTTGCTCCAGTTCCAGAGCAGGTATGAATGCAAGAATCACTACCTAAATCCTGAGAAGGAGGAGTTGGTGGGAGGAGAAAAGGGCGTCATATTTAGTCTAGACCTTGATTTATACCGGCTTTAAACACCAGCTGCATCCCTTACAGCTGCGCCCTTTTTTTCACTCCTTTGCTTAGATTGGCATTGGTTGACAAGGTGGTATAGTAGTTCAGGATCCAGCCTCTGGGCTTGAAAACTGTCCCTACTGTTTATTATTCTGTGTGCATAGGGGAGGTTCCTTGGCTTCTCAATGATTTGTAAAATGAAATCAGCTCTCATCAAGCTGCTGCACACATGAAATGCACTACTGGTTTTTCAATTTGAATGAAGCCACTCAGCAAAATTCCTGGCATATATATTTCTTATATGTATTTATAGACATAGTATGTATTACATACATTATGTATAATATACACACATTATAAATAGTACAAAACACGTACATGATCACAACCAGAACAGCCAAGGCACAGCTTCTCCCCAAAAAATGTATAAAAAGGCAGGGACAGACAAACAACTCTCAGTCCTAACTCATAATATTAATGGTTTTAACTCTCCAGTTAAGCATCATAGATTGTCCAGTTGGATCAAAAAGCAAGATCTTTCTATCTGCTGTCTTCAAA
>NW_012284372.1:0-2008 GCF_000151885.1 Dipodomys ordii
GTAAAATGTGAAAGGAAAATAATTTTCAGAAATTCACATGTACGTTTTCAAGATGACTTTCCTCTTGATGAAAACAACAGCAATATGATTAGGCCCATTTTAAGGGTCTCTGGATTTAGTTATCACAGTCCTTTAATAGTTCAGGAGTTTATCACTAGGCTTAATATAAGAACTCCTGTCTTTATAGAATTAATATAATTTTCTTTATATTGTTAAGTGAGCTGGACATTACAAACAATTCTGTACCATCTTAATAGTTTTTTTTTGCATTTTGGAAACTTAATATGTCTTTTCGTTTGAATGACACAAGAGAAAGAATAAAGTAACCAACCATTGTTTTTTACGTCTTGCTGATTGCTGCCCCAAAGTATTGGAGGTGGTGCCTCTTTGAATTTGCTTCTTTCAGTATTGAGCTCGGACATAGCTAAGCATTTCCAATCTCTCTTCTAAAACTTACCTTAAGACTCACCTTTGAAAGTTAATTAACTTTAAGACTTCTTGCCATTTAAGTTGCCGACTTTATTTCTGCAAATCTCAGGTGTCAGCTCTTGCAGTGTCATGTAGTTCTTGTGAGACTGTTTATTTTCCTGGTGTGTATAATTTGTCAGATGTACTCAGCTTATAGTCCCATTATAAGGTTCAAATACATAGAAAATAAATCTGACTTTAATATTCTGATAAAACATTTAGCTCTTTCATGTACAAGTTCTATATCCATGAATTCAACTCAAATTAGATCACAAATATTTAAGATAGTGATTTGATCTGTCAGGAAACTGTACATGCATTTCTTTTTCTCAGGGTTTCCTAAACAATAAAAATACTAATTGTGAAGCATTTATACAATATGGAGCATTGTAACTTCTTTAGACATGGGGGGATATGGGTGGGTTCTGACTTGATCATTTGTGTATTTTGGCACTTTTAAAATATTAAAAAAGAAAGGAAGAGTGGGGTGGAAGGAAGGGTGGCCCATCTTGGAGCCAGTTACTAGATACAAGGTCAACCAAAGGAGATCATCTGCTTTCTTGAGGTAGGCTAGGTCTGTGGGGTTTGTCCATTACACAATGGAGGCCTCTCTGCTTCAGAACTCCAGGAATTCCATTGGATGGCCACCAGGAAGCAGGAAATATAGGTTCCTCAGAGCATTCCACTTAGGCTGTGCTGAATAATCCTGTCCAATTCAGGAAGAATCAAAAAATGAGTGTGTTGTGTTCATATAATTTTGGGAAGTGTCAGGTTATACAGGTGTAAATGCTTCCTCAATGTCAAACACTTCAAAATGTTAACATGCTGATTTTTGTCATGAAGCTAAAAGCTAAACTCTTTGCCAGGCAGAGGCGTCAAAGCTATACATGCCCATTGGTGGTTTCCCAGGAGGAGCTTGACTGCCCTCTAGACTTGCTGCTGAGAATTACCCATACAGGAATTACCTGTATGAAAGCGAATAGCCAGGGGGTGGGGATGGCGGCGTAGGAAAAAAGTCCAGTCTTTATTCTTTTCCTGGGCATGTGGTCAAGCCTGACACTTGCTCCAGTTCCAGAGCAGGTATGAATGCAAGAATCACTACCTAAATCCTGAGAAGGAGGAGTTGGTGGGAGGAGAAAAGGGCGTCATATTTAGTCTAGACCTTGATTTATACCGGCTTTAAACACCAGCTGCATCCCTTACAGCTGCGCCCTTTTTTTCACTCCTTTGCTTAGATTGGCATTGGTTGACAAGGTGGTATAGTAGTTCAGGATCCAGCCTCTGGGCTTGAAAACTGTCCCTACTGTTTATTATTCTGTGTGCATAGGGGAGGTTCCTTGGCTTCTCAATGATTTGTAAAATGAAATCAGCTCTCATCAAGCTGCTGCACACATGAAATGCACTACTGGTTTTTCAATTTGAATGAAGCCACTCAGCAAAATTCCTGGCATATATATTTCTTATATGTATTTATAGACATAGTATGTATTACATACATTATGTATAATATACACACATTATAAATAGTACAAAACACGTA